>NC_142008.1:107802242-107988377 GCF_049901715.1 Pseudonaja textilis | reverse complement strand
ACTGAACTAGTACTGTCAATGTGGAATGATGGAATTGAACAGGACTGAACTGTTCATCAATTTCTTATTTACATTAAGAAAGGTTGGGTTGGGTTTGCCTACCAAGCTCCAAAAATTGAAAAAAAAAATCTAATTAAAGAATTAGTATAACAATTTTTATTAAGTGAAGTATAATCTATGTTTAAAATGCATGGTGGCATCTAATTTCATTTTAAATATACAATATAAATTGAAATTATGACAAGTTTGATTATTAAAAGAAAACAAATTATCTTTTTTTTTTTAGAAAAAACTTTATTAATTTTACTTTTAAAAAAACAACAACACAGCTACAAATTATATACAACAAAAAGACAAACAGGTCTTAGCATAGGCCAAGAGGGAAAGAGAGGAAGGCTTGCGAGAGGAAAGAGGGAAAGGGAAGGGAAGGGGGGGAAAGAGTAGGGAAAACAATTATAATAAAACCATATTTTTGTGACTGTCTGTAAGGTCCTTTCTTCTTCAAAACTATCGTCGGCGGTGCTTCCCAGGGGATTCTTCAAGAGACACTTGTCCCCATCCAATTGGCTGCACAGGACAAATAGCTTTGGATCTCAGCAGAAATCACCATGCTTAGGAGTAAGCCATTGCCTTCTGATTGAATGTGGTGGAACTGAGTGAGGTGGGAAGAGGTCTTGGGTGCCAGGAAAGCTAGGGATACAGTGATTGCTGTGTGGAACAACTAAGCTGCTCCTCTCTGCCAGAAGCAAATGGAGGACATTCAGCTCCACCCTGTGGATTCTGCTGCTGTTACTGCCAATTGTATTCTGTCTGACCCTGCTCTGAACCCAAGTCCTCTGGCACTGCAAGGAGGAGCTAAGTGCAGAGTGAGGCCCGGCAGAATGCAATGGGTGGTAGTGGCAGCCACCTCCTAAAAGTCTTGGAAGGGAAGGCCTTGCCCCTCACTCTGGGGTGCCCCAAGCTCCACTAACCCAATGCAGGCAATTTTGAGGGGGTGAGGCAGCCAGCATCATGGCTGGCATACTTGCTCATAACAGTAGAATTAGCCACAATTCAGGAAGTCTGGAGGAGAGAAACAATCTGGCTTCCATCCCCACACTGTTACATTTATTTTGAGATAGAATACTTGCAAAAAAAAATTCAATATATACATCATCAAATAATCCATAGAATATAAATATCAAATACATGAAAATTATGGAAATTTCAAAGAAGAAACACTACTCAGGAGAAATAATGGATATACAAAACTTGGTGTTTATACTGGGAACATTTTATTTGTAGGATTTAGTATTGATTTTTGTAGGCAATTTGAATAAAATCAGTTTTTTTTCTCAAAATTTGTACTACATCCTTACATGGACCCATTCCCTCCTCATGTTTCAGATTTTCAATTTTAATGCAACAATTACCAGTCTTGTTTATGAAAAAACACTCCTAAAAATTATGCCCTCCTTCTCCCCCAAAGTCAATGATTTAAAATGTGGAGAATAAAAAAAGAAGATACTAAAAAAGAGAAATAATGATAATCTACAAACTCATCATCTCATGGACATAAACCCTTAGGAGGGTGCTAAAGAGTAGAGGTCCCCAACCTGTGGGCTGCAGCCCACTACCAGTCCACTACCGATTTGCAATGTGGGCACTCAGGGTCTCATTTAGACAAGTGTCATGGGCATTGACATCCCTACCCATATGTGAAAATCGTAGGTGCTCACAACCTCACTGAGCATCACAGGCACTCATGTCCCACTCACATGAGTATTGCAGGCACTCATGGCCTCATTTGTGCAAGAAATGGATGTTCATGCATACATACATACCTACCTCTCTCACAAAATCATGCGATCTTCCCCTCTACTCTGTGCCATCAACCTGGAAAGTTTGGGGGACTCTACAGTAGGGCATTGTGTGCCAAAACAACTAGACACAGGAACAGTTGTCCCATCAATCAGCTGTACACCTAATTCTCAAAGAGCTGTCTATTGTCTACATATATTTATACATGTATTATGGCTGTAGTATCATTATTTATCCTTCATATTATCTTATCTATTCCCCTGTCTTATTGGTATAGATGATGATGATGATGTTTTGCATGTGCATTAAGGTCTTCTGCACCAGAGACAAATTCCTTGTGTATTTAATCACACTTGAATAAATCAATAAATAAAATAATGAATAAAGTAATAAATAACTAAATGCATAAATAAACACATTAATAGTATTTAAAGCTTGGGAAAAGACTTGCTACTGTAGGAGAGAGAAATTATAGAAATAGGACAATTTGCATGTATTATTAATATCTTTTCTTTATTAATTGTTCTTTGTTGTTGAGTTCTGGCTTAAAAATTATTGTGTAACATTTGGGAAAATATATGCAGGCCAACAACCTAGCACTTGAGGCCAAAATGGAGAAAACCTCCACAGCCACCATGTATTTGCCTTTGGTGCTTAGGTAGGATGGAACAAAAGAGATCCACACACTGCAGAAGATCAGTATGCAGAAAGTGAGACATTTGGCCTCATTCAAATTGCTAGGGAGATTCCTGGACAAAAATGCTACTATGAAACTTGCAGCTGCCAGAAAGCCCATGTAGCCCAGGACACAGTTGAGCATGGTAGCTGAACCTTCCTTGCACTGCAGTATGTTCTCCTCAATTTCTGAATTGGTGTCAATGTCAGGGAAAGGAGGAAATGTGAGGAGCCACACTGTACAGATGCCTGCTTGAACTAGGAAACCAGAAAAAACAATTGATGTGGCCAGTCTTCTTCCTACCCGGTTCCTCATCCTGGATCCTGGTTTGGTGGCTATAAAAGCTAGAACCACAATGATGGTTTTTGCTAGCACACAAGACACGGCCACTGAGAAGACAGTGCCAAAACTAATTTGTTGAAGGAGGCATATTACATTTCCAGGAGCAACAAGGAACTGCAGTGAACAAAGAAGCAGAGGAGGAGTGAGATAAGAGAACATAGATGAGATTTCAGTTATTGGCCTTGACAATAGGTGTGTTTTAAATTTTAAAAATGTTGCCAACACCAAAATTGTGATGAGAGAAAAAAAAATACCAGAATGGCTAAACTTATTCCCATTGGTTCTTCATGGGACAAAAAAGGTACTTTCTTCAGAATGCATGAATCTTGTTTCTTATTTGGATGTTGATGTTCTGGGCATTTGGAACAGTAATCCATGTCTATAATTTAAATATGAATGTTTAATACATGTATATACTTTTGATAATCATACTATTCTTAGTATCAATTTATATTTTCCCTGTGGGGGCAAGATTACATTACATGGACTCTTACATTATCCATTTGACTTTCATCTGTTGTACTAGGGCCATAATGAACATAAGAAAACATGGGCATTCTTTCCTAAGGAAGAGAATGTTATTAACTTATGACTTCATTTCATATTTCTTATTTATTTGTGCTTCATGTTGTTTGACTTTATTTTTGTTAGTTTTATTGTTACATGTTTATTGTTTTATCTCCAACAAGATCCTTTAGAAAACATTTTAATACACACACACACACACACACACACACACAAGTTTTCTAGAGGATCTTGTTGAAGATATCTCTGTGTGTGTGTGTGTGTGCGTATATACAATTATGATTGTCTTTCTACCTGATAATTTTTATTTAATTTTGCTCATTTAGTATACTTAAAATATTATATTTTGTATTTTAAAAATAACATCAAACGTTTTTAAATAGGCAAAATTAATTCTCACATCCATTAATACAAGCTTTGCAGTAAGAAAAGGAGGAAAGGTGTTCCCAATTCTCCTTACATTCAATATTTCTTTAAGGTTTCTGAAAGAAGTGGAAGAGATTGTGTTAAAGTTAGAATGAAACATTTTTAACAAAATAAGACCACAACCCAATATAAGGGAAACAGAATGTTTTATAGATAGTTCTCACACAGTTAGAATTGTGATAAAAAGGTAACATTGTGTCAAAACCCCACTTTTATAAACTTTGTGAATTGCTTTCTCAGTCATGTATTTGCCATTTAAAGTCAGTATATGTTATCTTGTGCCTGATTCATTTTTTTCTTCCCCTCATAGCAGAACAGGGAGATTGCCAGAAGACACTACCCCTTCTTGAGTTGTTTTTCTCTATAATGAGCAATTCCCTGAAAAATGCTAATTAGAAGTTAATAAATTTAGCTCTGTAGCCTTAAATAGTTGATTAGAAATATCTAGCTGGGTCACATTGCTAGGTGTCACTGACAAAACCCTAATCAGATTTTACACTAAAGCCATTGATTGCTTCCTATGTGGCCTCTGGCTGACACCAATCTATGTGCCAGGCAAATAGCTGGCACTATTGACTTCATTTTACAATCTGTTTTATATTGTGAATGCTTACTTTTCTTACAATCTTTTCCTCTCCAATTAATATAAATATAAACAACAATTTTCCTCTTGCTAATAATTACAGCTCTAGTGGGGCAATGGGAAAAATGTGCGATAGGTAGTCCTTGTCAACTCACAAAACATTTTGTATACACGTTTTATAGTTGACAACAGAAAGAAGGGGGCGGAGTTTCAAAGAGCAAGCAACAGAGTAAATCGAAACTACATTCCATTCATATTTTCTTACTGATTAGATGGCCAAAGCTACTGCTGCGAAAAAATCTAAATGGAGAGCATGATTGATGACTCTTGGCTATGAATGTTTTTTCATTGGATTATACACCTAGAAGGGTGGGGGAAGAGTAGGATCAAGGGTGACAGTGAATTATGTGTCTCAGATTTGGCTATGTCCAGGTTAGTACCAGACGTAGAATGTCACCTTCAAATAAATTCTCTTTAGTTTCCGGAGTGTGGCTCAAGGCTTATGATTTAATTGGAATAACTGCCGGAACCCTGACAGTCCTTGTCTAGTACCTTCCTTCTTTGGCAAATCATTCACAGTTACAATAGTAATTAAACTTTGTGACCAATCCTTCCATTTAAGACCCTTTCAGATATATAGGGAAAAGAAAAATTGAAATAACATTATAAGCACAGTTGCAGTTTCACTTAGCAACTCCATCTCTTAATGACAGAGTGGCAGGTCCAACTGTAATATCAGACACAAGGAACCAGTACAACTCAGGGAATAGAGCAAAGCTGTTTCTTTATTGCTGGTCACCTATTTATAAGAATCTATGTTGAGAGATAATCAGGCGAGTGTGCCGGAGTCATTGGCCTAAGATTAAGCTGAGAAATGCTGGTCTGATGCAAGAGACAGATGGAGGCAGAATCGTCAAATACAACTTAAAAAGAAATGGCAAATCAGGGACTGAGAAAAGAAACTGACATGCCCCTCAGGGAATATAAGGAGGCGTGTTAGCTCTGAATCCCTGTTCGGGTCAAACTTTGTTATTTGCATTTGCAGTTTGGAAAAATTATTCTGTTTGGTGTTCGTCTCTGATTTATAGTTCTGCTCATTATCACTTTGCAGACAGTTTCTGGGAAAACTGCCAATGATGGATTCAGCCAAGCGAAAGTTAACTCTGCTGTTCCTGGTCTTGTCTGTTTGTGTTTTTTCCTTTGGACATTTGGACTCTCACCTCGTGGCTACAGGTGAGACAGAACATTTTTGACCTGAACCCTTAACACCATCTTCTGACTAAGATGGAACAAAAACAGCTAGAGCAGCAGCAGCAGCAGATAAATGAACTGCTGCAAGATAACCAGGTTTTGCAGCAACAAGTCACCCAGCTGGTTAACCATCTTACTCTGATGAAAGCTCCTGCTGCTCCTCCTGCCCCTCCCCATAGGAAATGCCCGGTAGCTGTGCCGGATAAATTCTCTGGACAGCCTGAAATGTTCCCGGCTTTCATGGGGCAGTGTCAATTATTTATGTCTCTTCAGCCAGAAGATTTCCCTGATGACCGGGCTCGGGTGGGGTTTGTTATCAATCTTTTGTCGGGTTCGGCTGCTAGGTGGGCCACTCCTTTATTGGTGCAAAATAGTCCCTTACTAACTGACTATTAGGGCTTTTGGCACCATCTACGCTCGATGTAAAAGGACCCCATAAAACCTCAGACCGCTGCCAGACATTTAAAGGAACTTCGCCAGGGGAAACACCCCTTGCAGGAGTTCATTTCAGAGTTTCATCTGCTTTGTATGGATTCTGCGTGGAATGAGGCTGCTCAAATGGATGCCTTCCAAGATGGTTTGGCAGAGGACATACAAGACGAGTTGGTGCACGTGGAGCCGGCCCTGACCCTTGATGCTCTGGTGGTGCAATGTTTGCACATTGACGCCCGGCTACAATGGTGCAAGACTAGGCGCCCAGTTCCGGAACAGCCATCCACCTCAAGGCCACAGCATCTTGTACATCCAGCACCCCAGGTCTCTCACAGTGCCATGGCCAGGACCGAGGAGACAATGGAGTTGGGTGTGGTCCGACCTCGTTTGATGGCCCAAGAACATACCTGGAGACTTCAAGGAGGCCTATGCCTGTATTGTGGGGGGCCTGGACATTTTGCAAATTCCTGCCCAGGTAAATGATGGGGGGCATGCAAACCAGTGCCTGAATCTAACCTTGTACAGTCGGGAAACAGGGCAGGTCCGGCCTCGGGGAAACCCTAGGTCGGGCACGTATTAGTCAATTGCCCAAAGTGGTAGAGGTGAACTCTGGTCCCCCTCAACAGGGTTTTCTTGCAGTCCCGGTTGGAGGGGATTCCTGCAGTTGTGTTGGTGGATTCAGGGGCTATGACCAGTTTCATGGACCAGGCCTGCGCAACTTATTTTGATGTCCCTTTGGTTGTGGTGGAGCCTCCAATCAAGGTGGAAACGATTGATGGGCAGGAGCTTTGGGCTGGGTCCATTCGTTTCACCACCCAGCCATTGCGCCTGGCTATTGGGGACCATGAGGAGGTGATTAGTTTTTATATCACTGCAGATCTCCATCTCCCTTTGGTTCTTGGTATGGCCTGGCTACGGTTACACGATCCTCTGGTGGCTTGGGCGCAGAATGCCATTTCGTTCCCAAGCCTCCAGTGTGTGGACCATCTAAGACACACCTGTGCTGGCCAGGACAATGCCGTCCCTGCCGTCTCCGTACCTCCTGAACTATCTGACTTCTCCAATGTTTTTAGCAAGAAGGAGGCAGATCGGTTACCCCCGCATCAACCCTATGACTGTCCTGTGGACCTTCTCCCAATGCCCCACTACCCAAGGGACACTTGTATTCTATGTCTGAGCCCGAATTGGCTGCTCTTCGCGAGTTTTTGGAAAAGAACGTGGCCCAGGGGTTTATCCGGCCATCGTCGTCTCCTCTTTCCACTCTGGTCCTTTTTGTTAAAAAGAAGACAGGAGATTTGCATTTGTGTTGTGACTACCACCGGTTGAACGCCATTACGGTGAGGAATAGTTATCCCTTAACGCTCATTTCAGAGTTAATGGAGCGATTGCGGGAGGCCACTATTTTCACTAACCTCGATCTTCGTGGGGCCTACAACTTGGTGTGGATGCGCAAGGGGGACGAATGGAAGACAGCGTTTGGTACCCGTTATGGCCACTTTAATGCCATTTGGGTTGACCAATGCCCCTGCGGTTTTCCAGCATTTGATGAATGATATATTATGGGACATGCTTGATCGGTTCGTGGTGGTGATGACATTTTGATTTATTCGAGGTCCAGGGACAGCCACCTTCACCAAGTTCGCCAGGTATTACAACGTCTTCAGGAGCATAAACTCTATCCGAAGCTGGAGAAATGCTTCTTTTTCCAGACTTCCATAGAGTTCTTGGGGCATATCATCTTTCCCAAAGGCATTGCCATGGACCCGCGGAAAGTAGAGGCTTTGTGTAATTGGGAACCCACTCGTCGAGTGAAAGACGTGCAACGTCTCTTGGGGTTCGCAAATTATTACAGGTCCTTCATCCCAGGTTTTGCCAAGCTGATTGATCCCAGCACCCAGCTCCTTCTCAAGAAGGTCCCATTCCAGTGGGGGCCCCCACAGCAACAGGCCTTTGAGGCCATCAAGAAGGCCTTCGTTGCAGAACCGATTTTGAGGCATCCTGATCCCCACCTCCATTTGTGGTAGACACGGATGCATCCAATGTGGCTATTGGGGCAGTGTTGTTACAAGCTCCAGCAGATGGCACACCTCTTTTTCCATGTGCATACTATTCACAGAAACTTACTACCTCTGAGCACAACTATACAATCTGGGAAAAAGGGTTGCTGGCCATCAAGGCTGTGTTTGAGACCTGGCAACATCACCTTGAGGGGGCTCAGCACAAGGTGGAGATTTGGACAGATCATCGTAATCTGGAACACTTGACCACTGCTAGGAAGTTGAACCAACGACTGATCCGGTGGTTGTTGTTCTTTGCCAGGTTCAACTTTTCGGTCACTTACATTCCCAGTGGTCAAAATCGGACAGTGGATGCCCTGTCCCGTAAACCTGAGTATCTTTGTCCTGAGGACCCTCTTCCTCCATGTACGGTGCTGCCACCAGAATCTTTGGCCATTATCCAGGAACCGGTGGATTTGAGAGCTCGGGTACGAGAGGCGCAGCACTTAGACGATTGGTTGCAGCAGAGAATGGGGGAATTGGACCTGACTCCCCGTGGACTCTGGAGGAGGGCTTACTACGACATCGGGGCCGATTGTATGTGCCCACCAGGACACTTAGAGCCCTCATCATGACTCAATGTCATGACAACCCAGCTGTGGGCCATTTTGGGTTCTTTAAAACCCTTCATCTGGTTACACGGACTTTTTGGTGGCCTCAAGTCTGGCATGATGTCTTCGCCTATGTTGCCTCTTGTGTAACATGCCGGCAAGCGAAAGCCACATCGGGTGCACCTCCTGGTCTCCTTCAACCACTGCCGACTCCAGACCGACCATGGGGGCCAATCTCCATTGACTTTTTAACACACTTGCCCTCTTCGTTGGGTTATACAACGGTACTCGTGGTGGTTGATATGCTAACCAAGATGGCCCATTTTATCCTCTGTCAGAAGTTACCATTGGCTCGTACTACCGCTCAGTTATTCCTGCAACATGTATTCCATTTGCATGGCCTACTGGATAGGGTAGCTTTGGATCGCGGTGTCCAGTTTACTGCTCAATTCTGGAAGAGCCTAATGACTGCATTACGGGTGAAGGTATGTTTGACGTCGGCACACCATCCGGAGATCGATGGCGGGACTGAGAAAGTAATTGGCATCCTCACCCAATATCTAAGATGTTTTGTCAATCATCAACAGAACGATTGGGTGACCTACCTCACTTTGGCAGAGTTTGCCTTTAACAATTCTCAGCACACCTCCACTCACATCATGCCTTTTTACGCAAATGTGGGCTACCATCCGAGGTTTTTCCCATTGTCAATCTTGAATTCCCCGGTTCCAGAAACATGAGACTTTTTATCTGAACTACATTCGGTGCACCAATTGATTGGGCTAAGGCAGACTACAAAAGGTTCGCGGATCGTTTGCATTGGGCGACACCTTCACTGGCTGTGGGAGACAGAGTGTGGTTGTCCATGAAGCATCTCCAGCTCGATCATCCGATTAAGAAATTGGACCATCGCTTCATCGGTCCCTTCCCTATCGAGGTGGTTATCAATCCCGTTGCTTATCGGCTCACCCTACTGCACTCCATGTGCATTCATCCTGTCTTCCACCATTCCCTTCTGGTTCCTTACACCCCATCATGTACTCTTTGTTCTCCCACTGGTACGAGTTCTCCATCTGTACCCAGTGATGATCCCGCTGTTGATGACACGGTGGTCAGCATTTGGGATTCTCGCTGGCTGAAAGGATGATTTCAGTATTTCTTCGGGAGGCTGGAGGATGGATCAGAGGCTCTTTCCTGGGTGGATGCTTCCATGGTTCCCACTCCGGACCTTATCCAGAGATTCCATGAACAGTTTCCATCGAAACTGCATCCGGATCCTCAGACTCGGGGGAAGGGCCCGGCAGTGAGGGATAGTGTTGTGCCTAGGAGGTTGGAGCCTTGCTATGTCAGAAGACATAGGCTCGAGTGATGAAGAAGATATGGCATTAAGGTTTGAGCCTGCTTTGTTGAGTGACATAGATGGGAGTCAGGAGGAAGAGGAGGACTTGGCTCTAAGATTTGAGCCTGCTTTGCTGGAAGTTTCGGAGTCGTCTTCTTCCCCAGAATCTTCCTCCCTGATTGTGCCTCAGGTGTTGGGAGATAATCAGGAGAGTGTGCCGGAGTTATTGGCCGAAGATCAAGCTGAGAAATTCTGGTCTGATGCAAGAGACAGACAGACGCAGAATCGTCAAATACAACTTAAAAAGAAATGGCAAATCAGGGACTGAGAAAAGAAACTGACATGCCCCTCAGGGAATATAAGGAGGCGTGTTAGCTCTGAATCCCTGTTCGGGTCAAACTTTGTTATTTGCATTTACAGTTTGGAAAAATTATTCTGTTTGGCGTTCGTCTCTGATTTATAGTTCTGCTCGTTATCACTTTGCAGACAGCTTCTGAGAAAACTGCCAACGACAGATTCAGCCAAAGAAAAGTTAACTCTGCTGTTCCTGGTCTTGTCTGTTTGTGTTTTTTCCTTTGGACATTTGGACTCTCACCTCGTGGCCACAGGTGAGACAGAACACCCAAGTACCTGATCTTATTTGTGACCTGGATTTTCAATACATCCACCAGTTCTTCCTTTTGTCTTGATAACATATTCTTTGTCAAAATCTTTGTTTTGTCTATTTATTTTCAAACCAGCCACCTTCCCATATACCTCTATCTTTTCTATCAATTTTAATGCTGTTTCTAGTGGGTCTTCTAAGATGAAAACCAGATCATCTGCAAATACTTGCAATTTAAATTCTTCCTTTTTAATTTTCATCCCTTTTATGTCCTTTTCCTCTCTAATATTTCTGTTTAGCACTTCCAAGGTTAACCCAAACAACAAAGGTGACAGTGGGCACCCTTGTCTTGTTCCTTTTCTTATATCAATAGAGTCCGTTATTTCTCCCTCTATCATTACCTTTGCCATCTGCTTATGATACATAGCTTCTATTGCTTGGATTAATTTTTTACCAAACCCATCTGTTCCAACTGTAATATAAATCACCAATTCACATTGTCAAATGTCTTTAATGCATCTAAGAATATCAAAGCCATTTGTTTTTCAGGGTGTGCCTCGTAGTATTCCAAAGTGTCCAAGATTACTCTCATATTGTCTTTAATTTGTCTCTTTGGCAAAAATCCATTTTGATCAAGGTGAATAAAATTATTTAGGTATTTTTTAAGTCTTTCTGCCAATATTGAAGCAAAAATTTTATAGCCTGCGTTTAGTAGGGAAATAGGTCTATAGTTCTTAATTTGTAATGGGTCAGCCTCCTCTTTTGGAACAAGTGTAATATAAGCTTCTGACCATGATTTAGGTATCTTCTTCTTTAACATAACTTTATTCATAACTTCTAGCAATGGAAGATTCAGCGATTCTTGTAATGTTTTATAAAATTCTGCCGGAAGTCCATCTGGGCCTGGTGCCTTTCCATTGTTTTGCTTCTTAAGTGCTTCAGTTAACTCCATCATCGTTATATTGCTTTCTAACATTGTTTCAATCTCTTTAGGTATCTGGGGTAGATTAGCATTCTGTAAGTACTGTTTAACTCTTTCCTCATCAATATTCTCTTGTGTGTATAGTTTCCCATAATAGTCTCATATGATTTCCTTCTTCTCTTTACTCCCATAGCAAACTTGGCCTTGATCATCTATTAATTGCAATATTTTCCTTGATTCTTTCTCCTTTGTCAGTTTATATGCTAACCATCTACCTGGTTTATTTGCATCTTCAAAATAGTTCTGTTTTGCACCTCTGATTTTCTGGGCTAATTCTTCTTTTTCCATCAATCCCATTTTTAACTTAATGTCTTTTTTCTGTGGCATTTTCTGTAACTCTTTTTCAAGTCCTTTATACTCATCCTCTAATGTCTTAGAGGCTAGTCTTTTTGTGGTATTTCTTTTCCTTGTATAGTCTATTGTCAAGCCTCTGGCATATGCCTTCATTGTATCCCATACATTCTGCGTTGATGTGTCTTCTTTTTTATTTTCTTTAAAGAAAAAAGCCAGTTCTTTCTCCATCCTCTGTATGAAGTCTTTTTCTTTTAATATAGTATTATTTAACATCTATCTAGATCTTCTTCTTTGTCCTTTCCATTTAATTGTCATTGGATTATGATCTGCCCAAATACTTGTTTCAATATTTATTTCTTGAATATTAGCTAACAATTCTGTTGACATCCATATCATATCTAGTCTGGACCATGTTAAATGTCTGTTTGAATAGAAGGTGTATTGTTTAGCCTTAGCATTTCTTTCTCTCCATGCATCTTTTAAATTTATTTCATCTGTCATTTTAAAAAAGGATTTGGGGGGGGGGGGTGTCTTTCTGTTTTGCTTTGTTGTTTTCTGTGTTGTATAGTCTAATTTATTGTCTACAATTCCATTAAAATCTCCCATCATAATTGAAATGCTTCATTATTAACATTAATACAGTATTATGAAAGTTCGAACGCTCTCGTTAATGGACAAAAAAGGAGATATCACAGTCACATTTTTAAAAAAGAGTTTTTTCGAAGGCATTTTTGAAACAGGGTTTTTTCTCAGCCGCTTTTCTAAGGGAAATAGGAAACAGTGACACCCTGTGGTCCAAGAAGGAATAACAGGGAGAAGGGGAAAAATTCCTTTTAATAGGTTTTTTAGGTTATTATCCTGTATCTTTATTATTAATATGTTATTAATATTATTAGGACAACACGAGGCTGAAGGCCGCAACATATGAACAGAAAAATACATCCCACTTCAAAAGACTGAGCCTGAAAGTGAGGTAAGAAGGAGTATGATGGCTTCAGTGTTAAGAGGCAGTGTTGAGGGTTAAGAGCCAGAGAGTCTCCAGTGGCCTAGAGGTGGAGCTCTCACCTCACAATAGAGAGTCTGTGAGTTTGATTCTAGGTCAAGGCTGCAGAATAGGTATGTATATGCAGGTTAGGGTTAGGGTCTTTGGAGAGTAACTTGATTCTCCTTTGTGACAGCCTCTGAGATATTGGAAGACTGCTATCATGTTACCCCTAGTCCTTCTCTTCATCAAACTAGACATACCCAGTTCCTACAACCATTCTTCATATATTTTAGCCTCTAGTCCCTTAATCATCTTTGTTGCTCTTCTCTGCACTCTCTCTACATCTTTTTACATCGTGGCAACCAACTGGATATAGTATTCCAAGTTTGGCCTTACCAAGGTATTATAAAGTGCTATTAACACTTCACATGATCTTGATTCTATCTCTCTGTTTATGCAGCCTAGAACTGTGTTGGCTTTTTTGACACCTGCAGCACACTGCTGGCTCATATTGAAATGATTGTGCACTAAGATTCCAAGATCCCTCTCACAGTTACTACTACTGAGGAAGGTACCACATAAGGTACCTGTGCATTTTGTTTTCCTTGCCTAAATGTAGAACCTTATTTTTTTCACCACTGAATTTCACTTTGTTAGCTAAAGCCTTCTGTATCTTAAGCCTATATTCTGAAGTGTTGGCTATTCCTGCTAGCTTGGTGTGGTCTGCAAATTTGATGAGTTCCCCATCTTTTCCTTTGTCCAAGTCATTGATGAAGATGTTGAAGAGTACTGGGCCTAAAACAGGGCCTTGAGGTACTCCACTGCATACCCTCCATGTAGATGCAGTTCCATTGAGGACTACATGTTGAGTGCAGTTGGTCAGGCAGTTATGAATCCATCTGGTGGTGATGCTGTTTAACCCACATTTTTCTATTTTATCAAGTAGTAGGTTATGGTCGACTTTATTAGATACCTTACTGAAGTCCAGGTAAATTATATTGACAGCATTCCTCTGGGCCAAAGATGGTATTCAGCCAGTTCTGATCAGTTTTGGAGAACTGGTAGCAGAAATTTTGAGTAGTTTGGAGAACTGGCAAATACCACCTCTGACTGGAGATGTTACATTATCCTTCCCCTGCCATGCCCACCAAGCCATACCCACAGAACCGGTAGTAAAACAAATTGAATCCCACCACTGTTCTGGGCCACTAATTTTGTCACTTTATCAAAGAATGCAATAAGATCAGTCTCGCATGATCTATTTTTTCCCCCCAGTGAAATTCACAACAGTCTACTCTTCACTATATTTTACTGTTTCCCATTCTATTCTCTGCTTATCATTCCTTATATGCAGGAAAGCAATATAATTTGGATGCAAGCTGATTAGTTTCTCTATCTTCTCTTCCATGGTTCTCTGATTTCTAGAGAAGTTTCTGGAAGTGAGCTTAGAAACAGAACAATAAGTATTTCTGTTTATATACATATATCTCAACTTTTAGATGCCTTTTCAACTCTTGCATTTTATTCATGTCATTTAATAGCCCCCTGAAAAGATATATTTTTGAAAGCCTGATTCTTTTCTTATACAATGTAGAAGAGATACAAATATGCTTGTTATTTTCTTTTCTATTTGGTTCAAAATGCTTATCTAAGTAGCTTGCATTTGAACATGTCTTCGGAGTGGTTTTCAGTACATGTCCTGCAGAGTGGTTTTATTTCTCACTTAACTTTAATAAACTATGGAGGTGAGTAGACAGAGTCATTGGTATGTGACAGAGTCATGTTGGCTGCTAATTATTTAATAAATAGGCCATGGAGTTCATCTAATAATGATACTCCATATGCAATTTTATATGGGATAAAGTAATCTCTGGCACATTTAAGGGTGTTTGGAAGCAATGCATTGCTGCATATTCCAAAAGCAATCAGAAGAAAAAGTCAACCAAAGGCTAGAAAGCTCAGGTTTATGGGCTATGAGCCTGGCTCAAAGAACCATTGCTTTAGAAATGGGAGCAAAAGAATAGTGATTTTCAGGTTTGCTAGCTTTGCAGAGCAAAATTGGGACAGAATTGATGCCAATTTTTGGAATGATCCACTTAGTGACAGTGACCTGCTTAGTGATGGTAACTCTCTTAATGATGGTGTCAATGTTCAGGAAGGAGAAGCTAAAAAAGAACAAGAAAAAGAGTCAGGAGAAAATGATAACTCAGATATGAAGCAAGAGAAGGTTGTAACACAGCAGCAGTCAATGCCACACAGGTCAAAGCAATGGAACAAGGAGATTCCATCTGGCAGGTATTCTGTTAGTGAAGTAAAGGTGTATCATGTGTGGTATGAGCCAAGAAACTATAAGGAAGTATTGGAATTACATAAAATTGAACAAATGAAGTGGAAAGAAGCTATGGACAATGAAATCCATGAGTGAACATAAAGTGTTCACATCTATGACTTTGCCACAGGGTTTCAAAGCCGTAGGATGTAAATGGGTATACAAAAAGAAAGTATTTCCTAACAATGAGGTCCAATATAAGGGAAGATTGGTGACACAAGGTTTTTCACAGAAGAAAAATATGCACTGTGATAAGGTATTTGCACCTATGGTAAAGAGTGAAAGCATAAGATTAGCACTGCATTGGCAGAGGCCACGTGATCATAAAATTTGGCATTTTGATATAACCACATCATTCCTCAATGCAGAATTAGAGGAAGAAATACACATGGTTCAAGTACCAGGGATGAAAGTGAAAAGCCTAACTGTATATAAATTGAACAAGGCCATTTATGGGATGAAGCAGTCAATCAGGAATTAGAATATATGTTTAGATACTGCATTGAAGGATCTTGGATTCAAGAGTTGCAAGGCTGATAGTTGCATATACTCTGGAAAGTTACAAAGTGGGGATTGCCAACTATTAGTATTTGTGGATGATCTTTGCTTCATTGCAAAGGATGTATCACAGGTAAATGAATTTGCTAATAAGTCGGAGAAGAAATTTTGAATTAAAGAATTTGGGAGAATAAAAATTATCTTGCTGTAGAGATACAAAAGACTGAGACAAGTGGTTATATTCTCAGTCAAGAAAGAAAAACTGAACAGTTGTTGGAGTGATATAAAATGAAAGATTGTAATACTCCTCTAACACCTATGAGTACAGATTTTCATAACAGTTTGGGTGAGGATGAAAGTGAAGACTGTGATCAAGAGATGTATCAGTCAACAATAGGGAGCCTGTTATATCTGCCACAGTGGTCAGACCAGACACAGCTTGTTCAGTAAACATTTTGAGTCACTTTAACGGCTACACCAATGCAATTGCATTGGATGGGTATAAAAAGGATTCTCGGGTATTTAAAGGGAACTGTGAATTTGGGTCTTCAAATACAGGTCTCTGAAGAATTAAAATTGAAATGCTGTGGCAATAGTGATTATGCAAATGATGTAAAAAACAGAAAGCCCAATTCTGAGAAAAAATCCCACCGCTGCTGTGTTCGAGGTGAAGCCCTGCAGGATCACCCCATTGACTTGCACGTTCTGGTGCAAGGGGCTCAATGGGGTGATCCTGCGAGGCTTCACCCCAAACATAGCATTGGGAAAGGAGACCAAAGCCAGAGTGGCTTTGCTCTCCTTTTCAAACATCCCGCTATGGCTGCATTCGGGGCAAGGTCCTACAGGTCCACCCCATTGAGCCCCTTGCACTGAAGGCACCTGCCCAAGCAAGTCCGAATGGAGCAGTGCACAAAGTCAATGGGGTGAGCCTGAGAAAGGGAAAGAGAGAGAGAGAGAAAGAGAGAAGGAAGAAGAGAAAGAGAAAAGGGAAAGAGTAAAGGAGACAAAGAAAGGAGGGATGGAAGGAAGGGACAGAAAGAAAAATAAATAAAGGAGGAGGGAGGGGGGAGGAGAAAGATAATAAGATATATATTCTAGTCCAATCAACTGCTCCAGCAGGGTTAGAAGGGAGTGGGTGTGTTTGTGTGTGTTCTCCTTGTAATTTACCAATACATTTTGGGTTTGCCTTCTTCAGAATTGGCACTGTAATACTTTGGGGAAAAGTAATCTTTTCTGGTCCAATGGATCCTGTTTAAAGCCTCAACAAAATGTGAGAGCTTCCTGATAGTCTTGGCCATGTTTCATCCACAAAACCTTTAATTAATAGAAGCCAAAGATGTTTCAATGTACTGGCAAAGATGTTTCAATGTGGAAAAGGGCCTCTAAACTAGGCCTCATTTCAATCTGATGCATCAGGTCTCTCTCTCTCTCCCTCCCCCCTCCCCCTCCATCCCTCTATCCCTCCTCTTTCTTTGTCCCTTTTTCTTTCTTTCCCTTTTCTCTTTCTTTTCTCTCTCTTTCTCTCTCCCATGCTCACCCCATTGATTTGGTGCACCAGTCTGCTTGGACTTGCTTGGGCAGATCCCTCCAGTGCAGTGGGCTCAATGGGGTGGACCTGCGGGGCTGGCACCTAGAACGCAGCAGTGCCGGCAAGTTTGAAAAGTAGAGCAAAGCCAGAGATTGGTAATTTTTGCTGCAAAGAATCACAAAAGCTTCTGGGTTGTGCACAAGAAGGAACACACATGTCAATGCAATTCAGCAACATAAAATAAAGAAATACAAATAAAACAAATCAACAAGAATCAACAAAGCATCTCTGATTAGATTTTATTCACTACTAGAATCTAATCAGAGATGTTTTGCCAATTCTAGTCCAATGACCTGCTCCAGCAGGGTTGGAAGGGAGTGTGTGTATATGTGTGTGCATGGCTGTCAAAACTCCAAAAAACAGGTCAAGTAGTTCTGGGGAGGCAAGTCATAAAATAGAACACTTGCTAAGCAATCGGCCATTGTATTTGGTTTGCCAGTCACCAAACCATGCCTACCCAGTCACATGACCAGCAAGCCATGCCACCAGTCACATGACCAGCAAGCCACACCCACCCAGTCATGTGACCAGCAAACCATGCCCACCTAGTCACATTACCAGCAAACCACGCCCTCAAATTAGGCCATGCTCACAGAAATTTGAATCCCACCCCTGGGTGGGGGGCATTGAGGATGAGTTTGTAGCACCAAGGGGTGGTGGACTGAAAAAGTTTGGGAACCACTGCTCTATCTGAACTTTGTAGAGAAGTAATTTGGTATGTACAGCTGTTACTGGATTTAAACATAAAGGTAAATGAAGCTGTAACAGTGTTTGAAGATAATGCTGCCTGCATTAAAATTGCAACAGGTGACAGAATAAAAAAATAGAAGCAAGCATGTAAATATTAAATATTGTAATGTAAGAGAAGTCATCAAATGTAAATTAATTAGCTTGCTTCACTGTTCTTCAGAGGACAATCTGGCAGATATAATGACCAAGCCATTGGGTGGAGTGCACCATGGGAAGAATATTAAGTTATTTGGTGTTGTGTTTATTTCAATCATAAAGGGAGGAGTGTCAGTGTATAAAGAATTCATGAACTCGAATAGCCATAGCAACAAGTCAGTCAATGTGCACTATTTGATGACTGAAACACAGGATTTGTTGTGTGAGCCATGTGAGATGGTTTGGAGCCTGGGTTAGGAATCTGTTTGATCTCCCACTTGCTGCAGAATTTCTATCCCAATTGATATCAGAGTAGCTAAAACCTCCCCTTAATACTTTGGTAGGATTCCGACATACATTTGTTAATTGGTTAGCCAAGAGTTCATCTATTCTTCTGCTTGATTGGGTGGCCTGTAGTATAAACCTATAGCAATTTCATTTTTTCTCCCTTTTGTACTGATCCATATCAATTCTAGGAAATTTTCATCCTTGGTTTTGTATATTTCTTGTAGAGGTGTAGTGATCTTTTATATACAATGCAACTCCACTTCCTCTTTTGTTAGGTCTGTGCCTGTCCCACCTTGCCTTCCAAACACTACTAGCCAAGCTGTGTCTCCTCCCTCTTGCCATCCAAATGCTGCTGGCAAAGCCACTCCTTTCACCTCCTTGCCATTCAAATACTATTGGCGAAAATGACACCACGGTCCCCCCATTCTGCTACAGCTTTCTAGCACTGCTGCTACTGATGCCCTCTATGTTCTTGCCATTGGGCATGCACCAAAAGCTCACCAGAAACCAGAAGCACCAAAAGTGCATTTAATCATCTCACATTGTTGTGATGCACTGGCTACAACTAGGGAGTCTCAGAGAAGCAACATAGTAGTAGTGGTGGTGGTGTATCACTGGTGAAGGATCAGCCATGGACAAAGGCCTGTGGTCGATCAGTTGGTCTAGAAACACCGGGTGAAATGCACAGGGTCATGTGGCCATAATGCATTGCCCCATTCTGGATTGCTTGAAAACTGGACCACCACCAGATTCTGTGGTTATTATTCTTAGTCTTTGTCCAATGGATTTTAAACTTAACAAGTGGCCATCATTATCTCTACAATGATAAAGTACTATGCATATATATCATATTCACACAGAAGTTTACTAACATTCAAGTTTCCATTGGAAGCTAAAAGAGAAAAATATGGAAATAGACTTTTTAGTTTGCATTATTAATATTTTCTCTTTATTAGCTGTTCCCTATTGTTTAGTTCTGGCCTAATAATGATTATATAGCATTTGGGGAAATAAATGCAGGCCAGCAATCCAGCACTAGAGGCCAAAATGGAAAAAACCTCCACAGCCACCATATATTTGCCTTTGGTGCTCAGGTAGGATGGAACAAAAGAGAGCCACACACTGCAGAAGATCAGCATGCTGAATGTAAGATATTTGGCCTCATTGAAACTACTAGGGAGATTTCTGGAGAAAAAAGCTACTGTGAAACTAGCAGCCGCCAGAAAGCCCATGTATCCCAGGACACAATAGAACATGACAGATGAGCCTTCACTGCACTGTAATACTATTTCCTCTATTTCTGACTGAGTGTCCAGGTCAGGAAAAGGAGGAAATGTGAACAGCCACACCATACAGATACCTATTTGAATCAAGGAACCAGAAAGAACAATGGAGATGGCCAGTCTTCTTCCTACCCAGTTCTGCATCCTTGATCCTGGCTTGGTGGCCATGAATGCCAGAACCACAGTGATGGTTTTTGCCAACACAGAAGACACCGCCATTGAGAAGATGATGCCAAAACTAATTTGTCGTAGAAAGCATATTATATTACCTGGTATAATAAGGAACTGCAGTGAGCAAAGAAAGCAGAGGAGGAGGGAGATGAGTAGAAGGTAGGAGAGATTTCTGTTATTGGCCTTAACTATGGGAGTATGGTGATACTTCAAAAATGTTTTGAGCACCATAATTGTGCAGAGAGAAAAGAAAAGTACCAAAACAACCATGCTTATTCCCATTGGTTCTTCAAAAGACAAGAAAGTTATTTTCTTAAGAATACATGAAGTTTGGTTCTTATTTGGATATTGATCTTCTGGGCATTTCAAACAGTCATCCATGTCTAGAATTAAAATATATAAATTTACATGTGTTGTATACTTATACTGTACTTCGTATCATTTACATGGTTTTTTCTGAAAGTAGTACTCACTCTGACTTCCTAGACTTTCTACCCTTATATTTGGTATCTAAGGGAGCACAAGAGAACATGAGATTTCTCTGCTAAGGGAAGGAATATTACTTGCTCATGAATTCATTACATTATTTCTCTGGTTTTATTTCTACATTGATTTTCAGTAAGGTTTTCTAAAAGGGGATTATTCAAAATAATATTGATAAAAATAAATGTTTTAGGATTATCTTTGTATCAGACGATTTAAATTTAATATTCTTCATTTTTTATATGTCTGAAGGAAAAGTAGGAAAGATGTTTCCTATTCTCTTTTTTAAGCAAAAATCCTGATGTTTTCTGAACGAAGTGGAACAGATTTTGTGCAAGGTAGGATCAGACATTGTTAAAGCCAAATATAGAATATAATCCCGAACTAAGAGAAATTGAATGCTTTATAGATAATCCTTATTTAGCAATTGCCTCAAACCGCAATGATCCATAATTATGATGATGACAAAAAGCAACTTTGTGATGAAGGCCCCTATTTATAACCTTTACCTCATTTTTCTCTCAGTCATGTGTTTACATGCCATTACAGCATTTGGTATGTATTAACCTGTACCTGATCATTTTTTTCCCTTTCCTCCATTGGAAAGTAGAGCAATTGTCTGAATTAGTTTATTGGAAAAACCTCATTCTTGCATAGTTTGCTGCCAGACACTATCAGGGCTCTAACCAATTTAATGTTAAATGCTATTGATTTCTTTGTGACTTATTGCTCACAGTCGTCAGTGCACTAGTCAAACAGCTAGCACCAGTGTCCTCTTCTCAAAGTGTATTCTCAATTGTGTATCTGAAATTTTCTTTCAATCACTTATCTCTAATGAATATAAATACAAACAGCAATATTCTTCTTGTTAATAATCCAAGCTCTAGAATGAGTATTCCAAGCAGTGGGGGAATGCAGGAAAGGCACTAAAGGTAGTTTTTGTTTAATGACTACCTTATTGAACAATTATTTGCAGTTATGATGGTAATGAAAAAAGTACCTTTATGATCAGTTATCACAGAGCTTTAAAAAACTGCAGAGAAAAGGAAAGATGAAATAACTTCATAAAGTACTGTTGTGATTTTGCTTAGCATCTGCTTCACTTAATGACTGGCCACTAAAAAAAAATGACCTGTTTTGTATATAATATAATTCAGCTCCTTTCTTCATGGATTTTCTTGAATTGGCCTGCAGAACCATTGATTAACAACGTCTCTTACCTTTCTGATTTGCCATTTTCTCTTTGGGACATCGAAGACAATCATAGCAGCAAAATGGCTTTGCCTCTTGTTTTTTTTTAAAATAACCAGGGAGGCAACTCTCGGTACACATGGAAGTAGGTAGCATCTGGCCAATGAATGAAAGAAGAAAAATATTAACCTTCAATCATGTATTTGTGGGAGTGATATGATTGACCATGACTGTACAAATAAAGAAAACTAGTGTAATGATTTGGTTTTTTTCAGAAAGATGATAGATGATAGATGATAGATGATAGATGATAGATGATAGATGATAGATGATAGATGATAGATGATAGATGATAGATGATAGATGATAGATGATAGATGATATATATATGTGGATCTTTGGTTATTCGGGTTTTCTCCTGCATAAGATTGGAAGTATCTAGGCAACGTTTCAATGAAGTCTCACTCATCATCTTCAGGCTTGTGTCTTTAGCTCTGTGCTTCTCAGAGTAATGTGAGCTTGCAGCTGCTTCTTCCTTTTAACTGCTAGTAGGGGTATGACCCCCAACCAATGAGAACACATCCCCACCCAATCAGAACACAGCCAAGCCCCCACCCAATCGTCACACCCCACTAGCAGTTAAAGGAAGAAGCAGCTGCAAGCTCACATTACTCTGAGAAGCACAGAGCCGAAGACACAAGCCTGAAGATGATGAATGAGACTTCATCGAAAGTTGCCTAGATACTTCAATCTTACGCAGAGAAAACCAATAACCAAAGATCCAATACAAATACCCATGAGGAACCTCAGAAAATGTATGTATGTATATATGTATGTATGTATGTATGTATGCTATGTATGTATGTATGTATGGTATTCAGCTTTGTTCGGGTATTTTCCCACGTCATTATAGTTGTGCTTTTAAAGTTGTAGCAGCGTTTGGCGGAGAATCTCATCTGCCATTATCAGGCTTCTGTATTCTGTATATCAATACAGAATCCTGATGATGGCAGATGAGATTCTGCTGAAACGTTGCCACAACTTTAAAAGCACAACTATAATGATGTGAGGAAAAATCTTCGAACAAAACTGAATGCCATAGATAGATAGATAGATAGATGAATAGATAGATAGATAGATAGATAGATAGAGGGGGAGGGAGGGAGGGAGGCAGAGAGAGGGGGGGGGGCAGGGAGAGAGAGATATATTATACTACGGTCTTGCAGTTTAACCATTCTATTGAACTAGCCTTCAACTTTTACAGTAATATTGGTGCAAATACTTTACACATCATCCCTTTCTTTTTAAGCTTGACAGCAACATACACTTGGAAACACAATACTAATTTAAGTAATTGATTAGATATTCCTGATTTTCAGAAAGTTTGAATTCTTACTTTACTGACATTTCTTTCCATTATTTGATATTATTTGTGACATAATGATATCGAGCTACCCTTTAAATATTATTCCAATAATTCAAACAAATCAATTGGGTTCAAAACTTACTTCATTGAAAGTACTGGGCCAGCTGATGGCTTCTTCATGAATGGTGAACATTTGGTCTTCAGCAGCCCAGGGATCAAGTTTCCCAACTTTCACTCGATGAAAAGACTGATTGGGGAATATGACCCAGTTTTCCATATCCAGTTGTGCAATCAGTTCTCTATTTTCATCAAAGGAAATTTTATCTCCAACACTGTTGTTAAATGAGACTTTTTTTTAAAAAAAATGAAGCTAAGTATGAAAAAAGAAAGAAAGAAAGCATGCTTAATATGGAAAACTATGTGATACCATATAAATCTTTTTTGTTGAAGCATTTAAATATGTCACAGATTTTCCCTACTCTAAGGTGCTAGCATTCTTCTCAAGGATGATTGTGGTGGTCCTTTCACTTATATTCCACTAACTTTCAAAAATTAACAATAATCCAGCCCCTAAAACCATACAATATGTTCTATGTAAAGATATAATTTATTGAGGAAATATGTTGTTTAACAAATAAATATAACTGAGCTTGCCTTACATTGCCTTAAATCTGATACCTGTACATTAGCATAGCCCACCCCCAAGACTGTGTGCTTCTCCACTTCTCTTCTCCCTATATGCCAATGACTGCATCTCAAACAATACATCTGTTAAAATACTGAAGTTTGCAGATGACACAACAGTGATTGGTCTCATTCGAGACAACAATGAATATGCATAAAGACAGGAGGTTGTACAACTTGCCTTGTGGTGTGACCATAACAATCTGGAACTGAACACACTCAAAACTGTAGAAATGGTGGTAGACTTTAGGAGAAACCCTCCCATACTACCACCTCTTACAATACTAGAGAACACAGTATCAACAATAGAGACCTTCAAATTTCTAGGTTCTATCATATCTCAAGACCTAAAATGAACACCTAACATTAAAAACATCATCAAAAAGCACAACAAAGAATGTTCTTTCTGCACCAATTCAGAAAGCTCAAACTGCCCAAGGAACTGCTGATATTGTTCTACAGAGGAATTATTGAATCTGTTATCTGCACCTCTATAACTGTCTGGTTTGGTTCTGCAACCCAACAAGACAGACACAGACTTCAGAGAGAAATTAGGACTGCAAAAAAACCAATTACTACCAACCTGTTTTCCGTTGAGGGCCTGTATACTTCACGAGTCAAATAGAGGGCTGTGAAAATATTTACAGACCTCTCACATCCTGGACATAAACTGTTTCAACTGATGTGTCATTGTTGAGATGATTATGGCTTACAGCTCATGAAAACCCCAAATCCACAATCTCAGAAAATTAGAATATTGTGAAAAAGTTCAATATTCTAGGCTCAAAGTGTCCCACTCTAATCAGCTAATTAAGCCCTAACACCTGCAAAGGGTTCATGAGCCTTTAAATGGTCTCTCAGTCAGGTTCAGTAGGAATCACAATCATGGGAAAGACTGCTGACCTGACAGTTGTGCAGAAAACTATCATTGACACCCTTCATAAGGAGGGAAAGCCTCAAAAGGTAATTGCAAAAGAAGTTGGATGTTCCCAAAGTGCTGTATCAAAGCACATTAATAGAAAGTTATGTGGAAGGGGAACGTGTGGAAGAAAAAGGTGCACAAACAGCAGGGATGACCGCAGCCTGGAGAGGATTGTCAGGAAAAGGCCATTCAAAAGTGTTGGGGACTTTCATAACGAATGGACTGAGGCTGGAGTCAGTGCTTCAAGAGCCATCACACAAACGGATCCTGGACCTGGGCTTCAAATGTCATATTCCCCTTGTCAAACCACTCCTGAACAACAAACAACGTCAGAAGCTTCTTACCTGGGCTAAAGAAAAACAAAACTGGTCTGTTGCTCAGTGGTCCAAAGTCCTCTTTTGCATCTCATTTGGAAACCAAGGACTCAGAGTCTGGAGGAAGAATGGAGAGGTATACACTGCAAGATACTTGAAGTCAAGTGTGAAGTTTCCACAGTCTGTGTTGATTTGGGGAGCCATGTCATCTGCTGGTGTTGATCCACTGTGCTTCATTAAGTCCAGGGTCAATGTAGCCATCTACCAGGAGATTTTGGAGCACTTCATGCTTCCTTCCACCGATGAGCTTTATGGGGATGCTGACTTCATTTTTCAGCAGGACTTGGCACCTGCCCACACTGCCAAAAGCACCAAACCCTGGTTCAATGACCATGGGATTACTGTGCTTGATTGGCCAGCAAACTCACCTGACCTGAACCCCATAGAGAATCTATGGGGCATTGCCAAGAGAAAGATGAGAGACATGAGACTGAACAATACAGAAGAGCTGAAGGCTGCTATTGAAGCATTCTGGTCTTCCATAATACCTCAGCAGTGCCACAGGCTGATAGCTTCCATGCTACACAGCATTGAGGCAGTAATTGTTGCAAAAGGGGCCCAAACCAAGTACTGAGTACATATGCATGCTTATACTTTTCAGAAGTCCAATATTGTTCTATGTACAATCCTTATTTTATTGATTGCATGTAATATTCTAATTTTCTGAGATTGTGGATTTGGGGTTTTCATGAGCTGTAAGCCATAATCATCTCAATTATGACAAATCACAGCTTGAATTATCTTGCTTTGCATGTAATGAGTCTATTTCATATATTAGGTTAACCTTTTAAGTTGCATCACTGAAATAAATGAACTTTTGCACGATATTCTAATTTTTCAAGTTTCACCTGTATAAGAAAATTTAGTACAAATTATCTACAGAAAGAAATAGGACCTCACTTTTCAAAATATAATAATTATCTTTCTTTAATCCTAAACAGTCTGTCATTGATGCATTTGTCTCATTGATAAAGAAATCCGTATAATTGAATACATCCATTTTTATTGCTGCTATAAAATGCCATGATAAGGAATGGAAGATAAAGTGCGTTATAAGCATATTTCTTCTAAATTGAAAATGTGCTTATATTCAGATTGAACTTTTATGGGATATATGTATGATTAGAAGGAGGAGTGAAGGAGAGCAAAAATAGACTAAGAGGAGTTTAAATCAAATTGAGAGCACATCAGAGAACATATATTCTGAAAAATCCTGCTGATGTGTTATTAGCAAGTTGCTGTTCTTTTGTTATGACAGATTGAAAAGTAGAAAAATTACTAATCACTGCACTCTCTGTGTGTCTCTTTCACACACACACACACACAATTTTCTGATCGTCTTTCTTTGTCTTCATGTACATGGTAATTATGCACTCATTTCATGTCTTCTTTTTAAAAAGTTGAAAGCATGGTCCTTTGTTCCTACAGTTGGGAAGGGATCCAAATATGCTTGGATTGGCCTAATTATATAAATGAACAAAGTTTGAATCCTTTACCTCAAAGCAGATAATTCCTGCTGCTCTGTCATTTGTAGTGAGGATTCATGGTGATTGGATCCCACTCTGCATTTATGGATTTTTCTTTGTCTAGAAAGGTAGTGCTTTGTGGTCACAGAAGTATTTTCAGCTTGAAAGACCAAATAGAAATTTCTACTTCTTCAACCCTTCTACACAGATTAAAATTTATGCATTGTGTTCATTATTTTGACCTATACACCTAATAACTGAAATGCATAACTTAAACTTAATTTAAGAAAGCAGCTGTTGTCACCTTGAAAGGAATAAAGCTTGTTAAATGAAATAATTCCTGTATTTATGAGTCTATGTGTCTGATGTGGAGAGCGGGGAGAGAATGTAAAGCATATGTCCTAACTATCTAAGGAAAATAACTTGAAAGTAAGTGATCCAGGAAGCATTAAAAATAATAGAGATTATACAAAATGTGAGAAAGGGATAAAAAATGAACCTGCAAATTGTTAATAATTTTTCATCTAATTCTGACTGCACTTTATGATCTGAAGGCTGTGAGATGCTGGGGAGTCAGTTCAATTCATATCCCATTTCCAATAAAATTAATCATTCACCAAATTACCTGCCATGGCTGGAGATCCTGGAGATTCAGTTTTCTGCCATTCAGTTTTTGCCTATGCTGTTGGCCAAACATCATGGCATGTAAAGCCTGTGCCACAGCATACACCGCATTGTATATACTGTAACTATGACTGGTCATCCTCATTTCAAAAAAGGTCCCAGGAAGCCTCTCCAGTTTCTCCCTCCCTGTACACACACCCTCTGTTTCTTTATTCTCAGATAGATTTGGAAACACACAGGCAAATGCTTGCTCCCACACATTTTTGATGAAACCATCTTCTTTTGAGCTAAAATGGTTTCTTGTCTGGAGAAAGTGTTGGAATCCTGTAATTTCACTTGAGTAAGTTGCAAAGGTCAGAGCACCATGTAGGTCTTGGATATCCCAACTTTTCTGATAAAAGAATGATGCAAGACCCATTTGGGAAGCCATGATCAACACTTTACCTTTTGGCTTTATAGAAACTATTTCCATTTCAGGTAGACGTAACAACCACCTTAAATTTAAAAGATTATTATCTTTGATTATAATAACTTTGGCTTTGCTGTTAACAAGAAGGTGAAACATTTCAACCAGCCATTTCAGATTATCAAAAAAATTGTTGATATAAACTGGTTTGAATTTTTCTAAGAAGGCAATACAGATGCCATGTATAGGAAACATTGAGAAGATTAGGTGCTCAAACATTCTTCCTCCAAGTCCTTTTGTAAATATCCCAACCCAAGTCCACCTGAAGTGCAACAGTAGTCGAATAATGCCGCTGTAGTAAAGTTCTTCACCTGGAACCATGGGGTAATAGAAGTGACTTTCATATTGTAAGGAACCAGTTGGGAACTATGGAAATAAATGAGTTTTATAGGTATATAGAGAAAAACAGCAAGGAGAAATACATGATCTGAAAAAAAAATGTGTGTCATTTTTAATTAATATTTTCAAAATATGGAAATATTGTCAGCACATGTTTTCACATAGTTTCTTTTTTAATATATATATGTATATATTATTTTATTCATAACAAAGTTAAAATACAAAATACAAAACTCCCCCCAAAAAATATCCAGAGACAGAAAAGAAAAAAATAACAATTAAAATATTTTTTAAAAGGTGTATTAAAAAAAGACCATATTATCCCCCAGCTGAATGCTTATTAATACATTAGTACACCATTAACTTACATCCTTTGTGAAATAGGTCTTTCCCAAAATTTTAAACTGCTAAATCTAGTTCCAAATTATTGACCTATCTTCTATATGTTATCTTAGTGACAAAGTAGTTAATGGGAAAAATAATAATATTAAAACAAAGGAAAATTAAAGTTTTAAAACTCACTGTTAACAAATTATTATTGTACTCTTATCTATCTGAAGTCATTCCAAAAGTTATAAATAGTTTGTCCTGAATCAACTACCAAGCTTTGTTTTTATATTGCTATCTCTTATTATTAGAAAATCTGTTTATATGAAGCACCCATGAGCAAACAAAGGGTATAATTCCCATGCTCTTTATTACTCAACTATATTATTATATTAGGAAAAAAGAAATTCTATTCAGAACAAAAGAGCATAGAACATATACCGTAGATCCAAACTTGTAGACACTGTCATCTACTGGCTAAATACTACTGTAGTTGTTGCATAAAAATAGATTCCAACAATGAATTTCAACATCCCCACTCAACAACTTAATCCTTATATTAGTCCCATTTCAGATCTCAGTTCTACAAATCTGTTTCTTACACGTGGTTTTGTCAAAGTATCTGCAATCATGTTATTAGTTTCACAATATGTAAGCACAATGACATTTTGTTCAATCAGATCATACAATGCAGCCTGACATCAATATGCTTTTTGCTTGGATTGATCTTCTCATTGGTAGAAACTTTGATACATTCTTGATTGTCCTCATATAAGACAGTGTGTTGGGACATTAACTCTCCAAGATTTTCAAATAATTGATGTAACCACAAAACATCTTGACTGGCATAAGCAGCAGCAATGTATTCTGCCTCTGTGCAAGACAAAGCTACTGAGGTCTGATTCTTGCTGAATCAAGATATAGGACTGCCTCCTAATTTGAACAAGTAACCACTTGTAAATTTATGAGTACTTGGATCACCTGCCCAATCAGAGTCCACATATCCCACAAGATTCAAATCACCAACTACAAATAGCTTCAGACTCAAGTACTTTGTTTGTTTGAGATATCTCATGACTCTCTTGATTGATGTCCAGTCTCTTTGATGTGGTTCACTCATGTGTCTACAAAGAAGTAAAATGGCTGCTATGATGTCTGTGACATGTAGTGGTTGCAATATATAGTTATGCCCCCAATGTCAAGGTTCCAAATAATGAACCCAACTAATTCAGCACTCCGAGACTTTCAGCTTTCTCAAAGGATTGGTTTATTGAATATAGTACATCACCACATTTGAAAGGAAAACCAGCTCTGACTATTTCCTATGCTTTCAGTATAATAGACATCTCCCTCCTTCTTTGTCACAGGTAACATTGTGTGATTAGGTGTTCTGGCACCTCCTTAATAACCTCTTCCAGTCTCTGGCCAGCACCTGTTGAGATGACCACGACTTCCACTAGATAGTAAGGTCTGGTCTGACATTCCAGAGCTCCCCACCAAAATGTGTCAAGCTGAGAAATGGAAAAGAAGACTATGACAGGCCCAATCCATTTTGAAGTTGACACATTGCTTGTCAGTTCTTTTCATTAGTAGAAAGAAGATCCTCATCACCTTCTGTTTTTAGATATGTTGTATCCATGGGAGTACTTCTTTGGCTTCAGTCATGCCAATCTATTGAAGCCCTGCCTCAATTTTAGATTTCTGATTTAATAAGAAGCTGCCACCTTCTTTATGCTGTAAGTTAATTCCTAGTTAATATGTCACATCTCCAAGATCTTTAGTCTTAAAATGCTGATTAAGCATAGCAGTCAACTTTCCAATTTCCTCATCCATTTTGTGAGCAACAATCAAGTCATCCACATAGAATAAAATACACATATATTCAGAATCTACACATTTTGAGTGTAGACAAAAGTCAGCTCTGCTTCATATGAATCCTTCATCTAGCAAGACTTTGTTTATTTTTAAATTCCATGCTTGAACTCATTGCTTGGTCCATAAAAAGATATCTTCAACTTGCACGCAAGATGTTCTTCTCCAAGTTCTCCATGTTTCCTTCTGTCTGAGTCATATATATTTCTTCTTTAATATTACCATTAAAAAGGGCTGTTGTGATTTAGTATTTCACAACCATTTCCCAACAAGCCACCATTTCAACAGTATTCTGAAAGTACTTTAATTTGCAACTGGAGCAAAAGTAGCATCATTCTCACCAAATTTTTGTGAATATCTTTTTGCTACTAACCATGTTTTGTACTTATAGAACAGGGGTCTTCAAACTTGACAACTTTAAGATTTGTGGACTTCAACTCCCAGAATTCCTCCTCCAGTCATGTTAACTCAGGAATTCTGGGAATTGAAGTCCATAAGTCTTAAACTTGCCAAGTTTGAAGACCCTTACTATAGACCTTGTGTTCAGAGTTGCATTTGACCTTAAAAACCCAGAGAACCTATATGTCATAGGGTTAATAAAAAGAAAACACAATCTCTGCTCCACTCTGAACCAATGACTTTTTAATCTGTATTTAATCTTTTGCAAAATTAATCTGTTTTTATATTTATGATTGTTTTATATCTCTATTTTTATTATATTCTAAGCTGCCTAGAATTGGAATAGCAATTACATAGCAAAATAAGTGGCATAAAAATAATAAGTATATAAAATAAACAATAAACATACGTATCATGCGATCTTAATTACTTTATTATATATTTTAAATATTTTTCCACCTGTTTTCCAAAAACTTTTAAATTTAAATATTGTTTTACCCTATTTTAGACTTTTATGAACTGCTATAGGTTAAGTGCTTCTTGGTGTAGAATATTAAATTAACTAGCTGTGGCACTGCATCTCCAATGATAGTTCTGTCAATTCCTCTTCAAGCATCTGTTCTGCTCATGTTAACATGAGATATTGAAGGAAAGGGACAAAACATCAAGGAAGACTAAATTGAGGACAGGAAGTGATTTCTGCTTTACTGTAATTGGTAAGGCAGCTTCTGATTCTGCTATACTGATTTAGCATCTGCTATAATGATTTAGCCTGGCTCCAAATTCAAGGATATCTTTTCCTTTTACAAAGATATGTGATTCACCAAGATGTGGTGTTTTGGTATCTTTCATTCACTAAGTGAAAGTAACTGTATCAGTCTCACTTTCTTATCCCAACCTATCTGGTAGTTTTAGAGAAATATTTAGGAAGTTCTTGTTTACCAATTTCTCATTTAGTGACTGTTTGAGGTCATAACTGCTGGAAATAAAATAACTCTGCAACCAATGCTTACAGCAGCACAATTGTCATATTGATAGCTATTTGGATGCTTCACAATTTGTGTAGTTTTAGTGTACATTGCTGCATCCCAAGGTCATGGATCACCATTTTGTGGGCTTCACAATCTGCTTCCAACAAGTAGAATTAATGCAGCCCTGAAGGGCAACCATATGTCATTATAACATGATGTCTCATTTAAAAATCATGATAATTTGCTTAACAACAGAAGCAGAGGTGAGGTTGTAAGTAAAGCATAATCATGTAATGTTTCAGTTAGTGATCATAGTGCTTAGTGATAGATTTGCAGTTCCATTTGTGGTTGGTAGGTCAGGACTATATATAAGAGAAAAAACCATTACTTATGCCTCCTTAAATACCTGAAAGGAAGAATATATTAATAAAATAAAATATAAACAAATAAAAAGTGCAAAGATTATATAGTTTTTTTGTTTTCCCATCACATTAACAATTTACATGAGAAGACTATAGGTCCAATGATCATTAAAGTTCCAATGATCATTAAGATTAATCTTTCAAACTCAATAATAGCAATACCAAAATTTGCAAATTGATTTTTTTAGCTTTGTTTTGTACTAAATGTTCTTCTTTAAATATAATTACTGGATAAATAAATGGAAATTTAATTATACTTTCAAGTTCTAAAATATCATACATCTGGAAAGACAAAGGCATACATCTTACCTGTGGAACTTTGTAAGTCTCTAATATATCTGCCATATCACTAGCAATTCCTGGATCAACAGTCCCAACAACTGATATGAGTTTGTTCAGGATGCCACAGTTGTAATTGGGAACAAATCTGTTCTCATTGGAGAAAAGTTCCATTTTGGCATGATAGCCAACGCACCTATCTTTAGTTTTGAAGCCCAGGTTATTGGGTGGGCTGCAGGTCTTGGATTGATTTTCATCACAGCAAATACCATGGTTAAGATATGCTGATAATATTTAGTCAGGACTCTGCAACAGGAATTAGAAACTATATCAAATGGAATTCTGCATTTATAAGAACAGAAAAGTAACCACTGCTGAAAAGAGTAATATCTATTTCAACTGTTAAAGGTTGAGATTCCATCTAATCATTTAGAATACTCACTGCTTTATGTTTTTATTTTTATACCCTTACCCAGTATATATATATTTCTCTCTCTTTGCTATTTCTAAGTAATTCTTATTCTTCAAAGCTCACAGCATCATTATCAAGAATGTAATATGGACATTAGCTTCCTGCACCTGGGAAGCAAAACTGAATTAATTGCACTTTTTTCTGTTTCATTTTAATTCTACAAAAAATGGCAAAAATGATCTATATTTAGAATTTAGTCAATCTTCTACAGAATAAGTGTAGAAGACTACAAGCAACAATGAATTTTATAGAACCATATATAGAATCATATTGCAGTTTTATCTATTATATTACTTTTTGAATATTAGAAACTCTACAATTAAACCAAAAATCAAAGACTTTCTTTCCTAACAACATATATAAAAATAGGTGTAATGATGTGAAATTATAGTCATGTTATAATGAAGAAAGTGGGAAGAAAATAGTGAAGTGTCCAAAGAAAGGCAAAATGAAGGTTTTGCTAATAAAAGGACATTGGGAACAAGAGTTCATGTGACTATATTCCCCTACTCCTCAGAAAAATATTTCAGCTCATGAATTCTCATTTACTGAAATAAAATATGCTGTATTCTAAGCAAACATTATTATTCTCATAGTTCAATGCAATTTCACATCTTCTGCAGAATCAGTTTTATAATCTGGTGCTATAATTCCCAATCTAAACAAAAGGACTAATGGCTGGAATTCCTGTCTTTCCTGTCTTTAGTAACTATGAAATTTGGAAGATTAGTTAAAAAAAATTAAAGTTTAAGGAATATAGATTCTTTTTATTTTTTCCCTTCCAGTGCAAGAAAATAGTTTATCAAATATATCATCCAATTAAACATTAACACTAAAGGATAATTTTGAATTACTGCTGTAGAATAGATACTAAATAATGTATTCTAGATTAATAGCTATAAAAAGAAAATAATGTCTTACAGTGATTCACCTACAAGGGAATGATGGGGATCTTCCACAAAACTTCCGACATCTCTAGTTATGAAAACAAAAGAAGTCATACCACCAATGAGAAGGTCACCTGGTTGGAAATATTTGTGATCAATTGGGATAGGAACCTGGATGCTGCATTTTACTGCTTGAGTCTTGCAAGCCATATGTGGCAAAAGCAGTAGAAGATTTAATATCATCATAATGGATAGTAATCTGTTGACAAAGTTTAGTTCATTGCCATAACATTCTTAAAAATCCCCAAAACTAGACAAGCTTGAATTGAATTTCTCTGTTCCTCAAATAACCTCTATTCTGTAATGAATCTTAGAATGTGAATGGCCCTGAAAAATCATACTGGTTATTTTACTTGTCCCTACATTTTTTAATCGTTTGTTTATCCATCAGCACTTTGTCCTAATTGTTTCAAATACAGTAATTTGTCAATCAGAACTTTGAGGAACAGCAAACTTAATAATAGTTTTTTTATATAATGATAAGAGGAGAAGAAAATTGCAACCTTCAAATTAATGAAATAGTAAAGTTAGAATGATTCAATAAGACCTCATATATCAGAAAAGTTTTTGAGATGGGGAACGATAAACATGGCAAAGATAGGGATATTCATGCCAGCCAAAATGTTTATCACGACTACGCTAAAGAAATTTAGAGAGTACAAGAGTACATGCACATAACACCTCTTTTAACCTCTTTGCAACAAAGTTCATTTTTCTTTTGCAGTTGCCTTGACAGCTGCAGTGAGATCTTAGAAAAAATTCTCTTTTGCTTAGTGAGGCACTTGCCTATTACTATCATAGAAAATGCAAAGTAATATCAATGTTCATACAAAGATAATCTTAAAACAGGAACTATAAATTGATATGACCATAGATCTGCTTCTCTTCTTTTTAAATTGAGGTGTTCTTGTGTTTTAATCCTTGTCTCCATAAGATTAGTATTTCATTAAGATGCAGTTTCTCACAGTACCAAGTGGTGACACTTAAAAACTTGAGCTGTATTTTTATGTTTCTGAGCAGAAAGTATACTATACGTATACTGTATAGGTATAAATAAAGTGAAGCCTGGCTCAATGCCAGTAACAGTGAAAGGGATCTTGGAGTCCAAATCGAAGCTGGTATTTCTGCTGCCATGAAGATGGAGCAAATCCTTGTGGAAAGCATACAGCTATCTTAGCCCATTTTCCTCCTAAACTACTAACTGAATATAAAGAATGTCAGCACATTGATGTTTCCACACGTCAGGTTATGATATATTTTTATTATGCATTGATATATTTATTTATATATCAAATATTTGAAATCAAATCACAATCCTCTTCAAAACAAACTGAAAAGTGGCTGATTAATGAAGACTATTTATTTATTTATTTGTTTGTTTGTTTGTTTATTTTGTCAAGCAATTATAAGATAACAGGTATAAATATAAACATAGTTATGGATACATGGAATGGATGCATATAAGAAAAAAAACAGTAGGACAGGGATGGTAGGCACATTAGTGAGCTTATGCATGCCCCTTACAGACCTCTTAGGAAAGGGGTGAGGTCAATAGTAGACAATCTAAGGTTAAAGTTTTGGGGGTTTGGCGTGGTTTACCTTGACTTTGTATCTATTGTGTGTTCTTGTACTGTTATGGTTGAAGCTGAAGTATTCATGAACAGGTAGGACATTGCAATGTATAATTTTATATGCTATACTTAGATCGGACCGAAGGCGGCGTAGTTCTAGGTTTTCTAGGTCTAGAATTTCAAGTCTGGTGGCATAAGGTCTTCTGCAACGAGTGGAGGAGTGGAGAACTCTTCTTGTGAAATATTTCTGGACTTTCTCTACTGTGTTAATATCAGATATGTAATGTGGGTTCCAGACTGATGAGCTGTATTCAAGTATTGGTCTAGCAAATGTTTTGTATGCTCTCTTTAGTAATGTGATATTACCAGAGAAAAAGCTGCATAGGATTAGGTTAATAACTCTTAATGCCTTTTTGGCTATGTATTTAGAGTGGGCTCTAGCATTTAGATCATTAGATATGAGAACGCCAGAGTTTGGATCATCAGCGAGATCTTGACTATTCAGTTTGTATTTTATTTTCTGATTTTTTTGTCAATATGTAAGACAGCATTTATTTGTTGAGATTTAAAGTTGTCATTTGTTTGATCATTCTGATACATAGTCGAGGTTTTTTTTGAAGGGTAGCAATGTTGTCTGTGGTGTTGAATAGCTTTATATCATCAGCGAAGAGAATGCAGTTGCTTTTAATATGATCACAGAGATCATTTATGTAGAGTATGAAGAGAGCTGGTCCTAGAACACTGCCCTCAGGGGACACCACTGTTGACAGATACAGAATTTGATAGGACGCTCCCAATTTTGACCATTTGTTGTCTGTTTGACAGCAATGCTTCTATCTAGTTATGCAGTTGTCCAGAGATACCATAAGATTTTAGTTTTAGGAGTAGTTTGTCGTGTACCACTGAATCAAAGACTTTTCAGAAGTCTATGTAGATTGCGTCTATTGTTTTGCCCTGATTGAGTTGTGTAGTCCATATGTTTTTACACTGTAAGAGTTGCAGATGACATGATAGTTTTTTTCTGAAACCAAATTGTTTATTAGAGAGTAGATTGTTTGTTTCTAAGTGGAGGATAATGGATTGGTTAATGATTGATTCCACGACTTTACAGGTGATGCAGCATAAAGAGATTGGTCTGTAATTTTCAACGAGGCTGGGGTCTCCCTTTTTGAAGATGGGGATGACCATGGCTTATGACCATAGTTTTGGCAAGGAGCTGGTCCTAAAAGATTTTTCAAAGATTATGCGTAGAAATTCAGCTATGGCAGTGGATAGCTTTTTTAAGAAGTAGGCACATATTCCATCTGATCCAATAGATAGAGATGGTTTTAGATTGCGTAGTACTTTTTTAACGTTGTCTTCTGTGAAATTTATATGTATTAGATCATTGTAGTTGTCTGTGGTTCGACTACGAACTACTGGGCACGATCCATTGCTGTTTACAAATACTGAGCCAAAGAATGTGTTAAAGAGGTTGGCTTTAATGGTGTCATCATTGCAGTCTTTACCATTTGGTCCTTTCAGGGGTGGGATGGATCTTGAGTCTTTTAGTTTGTTGTTTACAAAATTGTAGAAAGCATGGGTGGAATTGGTGCATAGAAGGTTTTCCTCTTATTTAACGTGATAATTGATGCATTCAGTCTTTATCTGGTGGCATAAATTTTTGTATCGACTTTTGAAGTTGGCAACGTGACCAGATTTGTTTTTCTGCCAAAGTGATTTCTTTTTGGATTGAAGCTTCCTTTTTGTTATGGGTAATTTTTTTTCTGGTTTGGGGAGTTGTTATTGGTACATATAGTTTGATGACTCTTGATTTCAAGTAAAAATACGTTGTAATATGTTGTAATGGTCTTCTATTGCATCCAGTGAATAGAAATTTCCAATCAAGAGATGAGAGATTGTTGTTTATAAGGTCATAGTTGCCTTTTTTGAAGTTATAATTGGGGATTCCGTCATTGTGATGAATTTTGTGTGGACATATGTTGAGACAATCATGTTGTGGTCACTGTTGGAAAAGGGTTCTTTAATTTATATTCTGTAAATTGAATTTAAACTATTACAGAAGATGAGTTCGAGGCAGTTGTTAAGTCTAGTGTTGTTGGTTACTAGTTGTTCTAGTCCCAGATTTGTTACAGCTTTGTAGAAGGTTGCATGTGTGGGTTCAGTTGTACATTTGTTAAGGGTCCAGTTAATATGCAGTAGATTGAAGTCACCAAGAAAGATAAAAGTGTGTGGGCAGGATGCTGCCCATGTTAGTAGTGTATTTAGCTTGTTTGCATGTTTGATGTCATAATCAGGAGCTCTGTAACATAGTAAGAACTGAAATGTGATATTTAAGGACAGTTCACAGACAATGTTCTCAGGAAGAGCAAGCTCCTGGGTAACTTGGATGTCTTTTAGATGTAGGGACTTTTTATAGAAAATAGCAACACCACCTCCTCTAAGAATTTCACGATCTGATCGGTAAACATAATAGTCTGTTACTGTGGTAATGGAGTCAGGGACAGGTGCGTTGAGCCATGTTTCACAGGCAAATATAATGTCGAATTTAGCCATATTTAGTATGAGGAGAAATTAAGGTATTTTATTTACAAGGCTTCTTGTATTGAGTAGCTTGTATTTTATTTACAAGGCTTCTTGTATTGAATAGCTTAATACTACTCAATACAAGAAGGCTGGAAGAGAGGTAGTTAGAGGTGGGCATGCTTAGTTTTGAGTGATGTTGGATTGGATGGGGTGGGTTGGATGCAGAGTTTTGGGTTGTTTGACTTTGTTTTGATCCAATCACCATGGTAGTCAATGTAGAGATCCTTTTCTCCATTGTCTAGATGGTTTTTGAGTTCTGCGCAGAGTTCACTTAATTTAAGATGCAATCTTTCCAAGAGTTTTATGCTCAATGCATAGTTCATAAAAGAATCCCCAGGGTATAAATATCAAGAATGGGGATAATGGAAATTTAAAGGAAGGAATACTAATGAGAGAAATAATAGACTGTGCTGTCTGTTTAGCTCTAGCTGAAAAAAATATTATCAAACATTATCCATCTCCAAGCATCATTATGTGTTCCCACTGTGAATAGGAATAAACATTTTTTCCCTGAAAATGAGTCCTGATTCTTTAAGCAACTTGATTCCAACCCATTTTTAATCACATCATGAGCTGCATTCTTTAAAAAGACCAAACCCTCTTCATTTCTGAGATTTGGAATTTTAATAAAAAGTACTACTTTTACAAAGTTTTGTTCATATGCCCAAAACAACTCCTAATAATTTGAACACCTCATGAGTCAATAATTTGAAGTATAAAAAGAATTAAAAGAAGAGATGATAAAAGGAAGAAATAATGATAATAGGATTATTTGGATATGTATATTATTACTATCTTCTCTTTATTAGTTGTTCCCTGTTATTTTGTTTTGGCCTTACAATGATTATGTAAAATTTTGTGGAGGAAAACCTCTACAGCCATCATGTACTCTTGCTATACAGGTAGAGCCACACACCGCAGAAGATCAGCATGCTAGATATGAGACATTTGGCCTCATTGAAACTGCTGGAGAGATTTCTAGAGAAAAATGCTACTGTGAAACTGTTAGCCTAGGACACAGTAGAATTCATTGCACTGTAATATGATTTCCTCTACTTCTGAATGGGTGTCAACATCAGTGAAAGGAGGAAATGTTAACTGCCACACCATGCAGATGCCTGTTTAAATCAGGGAAACCAGAAAAAAAAATGGAGAGTGCCAGTCTTCTTCCCACCCATTTCCTCATCCTGGATCCTGCATAAGGAAATCAGTGGGAAGCCATGAAAGCTTTAACCACAGTGATGGTTTTTGCCAGCACAGAAGACACAGCCAATGAGAAGATGATGCCAAAGATAATTTGTAGGAGAACACATACTATATTGCCTGGGGAAACAAGGAACTGCAGAGAGCAAAGGAAACAGAGGAGAAGGGAGATAAGAAGAACCTAAGTGAAATTTTGATTATTGGCCTTTACAATAGGTGTACTATGGTGTTTCAAAAATGTTGCTAGCACCACAACTGTGCAGAGAGAAAAGAAATGTACCAGAGTGACTAAACAAAGTCCCATTATTTTTTTTAATATGACAAGAAAGATGTTTTCTTAGGAATGCATGAATCTTGATCTTTAATCCCACCCTCCAAATTAGAATTGCCTTATATATAACCCAAAATTATTCTTCTATGGTACAACTCCACTTCTTTGGAACAGCTTACTCAACACTGCTCTTACAGTTTGAATGTATATGCCAATCTGTTTAAAAGATTGTTGAAGATATATACATCCTAAACTTCTGTAGGATGCATGTGTGTCTGGGACTGTGTCCATGTCTGTCTGTCTGTATCTGGATTGGAATAGAACAGCTTGTTTCTAACCTTCACCACTAATGAGAGGGAGCCATTGCTGGTTCTTCTCTTAATTCTCTTATCCTCTTTATCTACTAACTGAATGAACTACAGAACCAGGAAACACTTTCACTGCTAGCCCCACCCCACCCCACCCCCGCCCAACTGAGTAAAACAAAAACTGCATTTGTATTGCATTGAGATACCATGCAACTATTTATAATGGCAATGGATTCCTCCAACATAGCAACTGAGGTAGTGTGTCAGCCTTGGAAGCCATATTAGCCCAGAAGCTTCCACGTTGCCATGTTCCTGTGCCTGGGGAATTGGGAGGGGGGATTTCATATAGTGTATGTAGTTAGACATAATAGCATTCTTCTTTTCAGTCAAGGTCATGTCATCTTGCACCTGGTCAAGGAGTGGTTAGGGGAATGTCTCCAGTTGGGATGGATGGTGATTGGGCCATGTGATAGACTGAGGGATACAAGGGGTGGGTCTTTGATTTTCAATTACTAATAGAAAACCTAGAATGTGCCAGTATGACACATTTTCCCAGATGTGCCAGTATGACAACTCTAATAAAATGGAACTTTGAGAAAATGCCAGTCTTGGAGTTTTCAGAGTTGGCGTTCATTTTCTGGAATGCTGATACAGTGTTACTCAGGCTGGTCAGTACTATCTATCTTTTTCCACCAATCTTCTTCTTCCAGAATGTACACTGATGCAACATAACTACATCTTCTAGTGTAAGATGCTTGCAATCAATGCACCTTTTGAATGTAGCAATAGCTCATGGAGGAAAACATTGAACTTTGTTAGACTACTTAGAGACCAATAGTATTTAGAACATCTGTAGACTATTCAAAAACTGAACCATCAGTGGATATTGTAGTCATTATTCTTAGCCTTAGCCCACTGAGATTTTTAAATTAATGAGTGGTCATAATGTTGGTCTACAATGACCAATAAAATCTACAAACATCATACTCCCAGAGATATTTGCTGCTAGCCAGTGTCCCATGAATCTTCTACAAAATACAATAGCAATTGAGTCAAGACCCAATTATGCCATTCCTACCTTCATAAGGCACCTGCTAGCCAACCAACACACAAAAATGTTCCTGTTCTTCAAGGGTTAGTTCTGTGTCCCTATGGAATTATTATGCAATACAATGCTTTACTTCATGGGATCAGTATAATTCAAGTACTTCCTGGTCAATCTGAAATGTATCATCTCTCTCATCTGCATTTAAAATAGGTACATGAGCAATCTTTCAAAAAATGATCTTAATAAATTTCTCTGATGAAGATCTGACAGAGTTAATATTCTATAAAGAATTTATCATTGTCAATGTTCTTCTACTTTGGGTAGAAAAATATAAATAATATATTATGGCACAGGTTATGACATATTTCTGTATTACTTATTTATTTATTATCTTAAATCACAATCTTCTTCAAAACAACTGAATAGTGGCTGATTAATGAAGACTTATTACAATAAATTTAAACTAGAATACTTGCAAGAATTTTCTACTCAACAGATACTTCATAAAAGAATCCTTGGAGTAGAAATATCAAGGATGAAGGTAATTTAAAGGAAGTAATACTAACAAGAGAAATAACGGAAAAAGGAGTTTTTATGTTTATATTATAAATATATCTTTTCAACTGTTCTCTCTGTTTAGCTCAGGCTGGAACAACATCATTCCCAAACATAATCCATGTACACGTTTCATCATGCCTCCACAACTTTTTTTCTGAACTTGAATCCTGATTCTTGAAACAACTTGAATCCAATCCATTTTTAATAAAAATATGAGCTGCATTCTTTAAAAAAGAATGCCCTCCTCATTTATAAGATTTTTACTTTTAATAAAAGCACTAACTTGACAAAGCTTTTCTCATATACGAAAAACAACTTTTAATAATTTCATCCCTCCCATTAGTCAATTATTTGAAGTATGGAGACTTACTGTGTTTACCCCAAAATAACAAATCCTAGCCCAACTTTCATGTCTAATATAAGCCCTATCCCAAAATTAAGCCCTAGTTAAGCCCTACCAACCATCTGGTTGTATGAGGTAAGTCAAGGCACATGCGTAAAAATCAAGCTAAGGCAGGGATGAGAGGATGGAGCTGCCCACCATGCCCTACACCTGCTTACCTTAGAACCACCAAAGCTATAGCTGCTACCTGACTTCTGCTGCTGCTTGCAGCCATTATGGGTAGACTCCATGTGGTGCATGGTGCAGTGCCACCAATCATGTGCAACAGCACAACATGCTACACAGACTCCTGCTGTGAGCAGTGGCACCATTGTGATAAGCCTTGTGGAGTCTGGCTGTGAGCAGCCCACAGAAGAAATTGGGCAGTGGCGCAACAGGTATCGGGATGTGGGAGGACTGGCTGTGGTGGTCCTATGGTAAGTGGGTAAGACACCCCCCTCAAAAAAATAAGACTTGGTGCTTATTCCCACCCCACCCCCCAAAAAATTAAGACTGCGTTTTAATTTGGAAGAAACATGGTGAAAGAAGAGATATTAAAAGAAAAAATAATGGTAGTAGAATTATTTGGGTTTGTATATTATTACTATTTTCTCTGTATTAGTTGTTCCCTATTATTTAGTTCTGGCTTTATAAGGATTATGTAACATTTGGGGAAATATATGCAGCTTAGCAAGCCAGCACTGGAAACCAAAATGGAGAAAACATCCACAGCAACCATGTATTTGCCCTTGGTACTCATGTAGGATGGAACAAAGGAGAGCCACACACTGTAGAAGATCAGCATGCTGAATGTGAGACATTTGGCATCATTGAAACTGCTGGGGAGATTCCTGGAAAAAAATGCTACAGTGAAACTGGCAGCTGCCAGAAAGCCCATATAGCCCAGGACACAATAGAACATGGTAGTTGAGCCTTCATTGCACTGCAGTATGATTTCCTCTATTTCTGAATTTGTGTCAACATTGGGGTAAGGGAGGAATGTGAACAACCATACAATACAGATTCCTGTTTGAATCATGGAACTAGTAAGAACAATGGAGATAGCCAGTCTTCTTCCCACCCAGTTCCTCATCCTGGATCCTGGATTGGTGGCCATGAAAGCCAGAACTACAGTGATGGTTTTTGCCAGCACAGAAGACACAGCTACAGAGAAGATGATGCCAAAACTAATTTGTTGGAGGAGACATATTATATTGCCTGGTGCAACAAGGAATGGAAGTGAACAAAGGAAGCAGAGGAGGAGTGAGATGAGCAGAATGTAGGTGAGATTTTGATTATTAGCCTTGACAATAGGTGTACTGTGGTGTTTCAAAAATGTTGCCAGCACCACATTAGTGCAGAGAGAAAAGAAAAGTGCCAAAATGGCTAAACCAAATCCCACTGGTTCTTTATATGATAAGAAAGATATTTTTTTAAGAATACATGAATTTTTGTCTTTATTTGGATATTGATCTTCTGGGCATTTTAGACAGTCATCCATGTCTAGAATATAAATATATATAAATTTGTGTTAATTTTGTCCTGTGGTTATACTATTATTAGTATCATTACATCACTTTTTCTAGAAGTAAGAGGGCCCTGATGTTATCCATCTGGCTTTTTTTTGGCATCTAAGGAAACACAAGAGAACATGAAAACTCTACAATAAATAAGAGAATATTATGTACTCATGACTTCAGTTGAACTTGCTTATATATTACTTGTGCTTCATGTTGTTTGTCAAGCAGATATTACTGAAGATAATATAAATGAAATTAAAGTTATTTCTGTATCAGATCATTAATGTCTAATGTTCTTAAAATTTTAGACTTCTGTTTGATAAAACAAAAATTAATTATCACATCTATAAATATAAATATTGCAAATTATGCCTACATCATAAGCACAATTGCAGTTTCACTTAGCAACTGCTTCAGTTAATGACTAAGTGTCCACTAAATGACAACCACCTGTACTCTTTTAAAAATCACCTTTGTTAATTGCCTCAGATTTCATAAACCTCACTAGACTTTTTAATATCACACAATGTACAAAAGTTTTAGATAAATTGAAAAATAGGTCATTGTGTGCTAGAATGATATAGGTAGTCCTTGGATTATGATCATTCAACTAACAACAGTTTGAACTAATTACAGACTCTGTAAGTTCAGCTGGCTCATTCTACTGCCTGACAGTGAGAAGACATTAATCAGTTTTATACTCAAGGCTTTAATTCAGGGCTGTCAAACTCCCAGCCTGCAGGTTGGATGCATCATGCACTGGCCACACCCACACCTAGTTTAGTGAAGGGGAAAAATGTCCTGATACATCACATGACACCGCCGTGATGACTTGAGTTTGATACCACTGCTTTACTTTATCTCCTAAGTGGCTCCTGGCTCACTGGGACTAATGTGCTATGCAGAGTACTACTGTTTTATTTTCAAAGGATGTTCTCCATTGTGTGTGCTGCTTACTCTCTTGCAAATCTTCCTCTCCAATGAATGTAAATGCAAGTATCAATTCTTTTCTTGCTAATTATTCCAGTGTTGGGAGAGCATTCTAAAAAACAGAGCAGTGGGGGGAAAGGCTACATATACTATTGTTTAGCAACTAAACAGTATTTGCACCAAGACAAATTCCTTGTGTGTCTAACCACACTTGGCCAATAAAGAATTCTATTCTATTCTATTCTATTCTATTCTATTCTATTCTATTCTATTCTATTCTATTCAACTACTCACAGTTACATTAATAAAAAAGGAGCTTTAAAACCTTTGCAGGTCACTAGAGAAAAGGAAAACTAAAATAACATCATGAACACAGTTGCAATTTCACTTGGCAACTGCTTCAGATAATGACTAAGTGGCTGATCCCAATTGTGTCCATTAAATCAAGGATCTTCAAATTTGGCAAGTTTAAGACTTGTGAACTTCAACTCCCAGAATTCCTGAGCTAACATGACTGGAGGAGGAGTTCTGGTAGTTGAAGTCCACAAGTCTTAAAGTTGTCAAGTTTGAAGACCTCTGCACCAAATGATACTTAAAAACTTAACAACAGTTTGAATTAATTTAAGCCTTTAAAAATGTGAACGATGACCTAAATTCAAATGTATGACTAACTCCTACCCTTATGATCATATGATCACAATTTAGTGCTTGGCAATAAGTTCACATTAATGATTTCTTGCAGAATCCTATGGTCACATAATCTTGATTTGCAAACTTTTCTGGTAAACATCTTTGGTCAAGCTGAAGTCACACATGATCATATGACTTGAATTACAATCATTATGCAAATGGTCATAAAATTGGGTCTGATCATGTTATGAATTGACTTGCAATAGAAATTCTGATCCCAAGTGTGGTTGTACATTGAAGCCTACCTCTATGGGTTGATATCAGGATAAAACTTATACGAAGACTCCCTAGTTTACATAAGCCAGTTTTGAATTTAACTAAATTAACTTGTCAGCTTAGTTCATAATGACTTTTACCCTTCTGGCTTGACATTTTCTCTTTGGGACATGGAAGGCAATCATAACAGCAAAATGGCTTTTCTTCTTGCTTTCTCTTAAAATAACCAGGGTTGCAGGTCTCAGTACAAACTGAAGCAGGTAAGGTCTGCCCAATAAATGAAATAAGAAAAAAGTTAATGTTTAGTAACATTTAAAAAATAATAATGGAAAATGATAATTGATCAATGTTTTACAAACAAGGCTTATGGCTTATGGTAAGTATTTGAGTTTTTTTCATCAATCTCATGAAAACTACTCACATTTGAATTATTTGAATTTTTGAATTCTACTCATTACATAGATAACCTTCTTTCTTTTAAACTGGGAAATAAATTATACTCAGACCATTCCCCAGTGCTGAAATAATTTTATTAGGATTTTTTTCAAGTTACTGAAAAGTATCTACTCTTACAGTTGAATAATATAGAATTTTGAATCACCAAAATAACAAAAGAAATCACAAATGTTGGATGAAACTTCAGATATGGGGGGCTAACAATAGTCAACTGGTAGTAATTAAACATGGGGAATAATAAGCAATGAAAACTGTCTTTACAACTTAGATTTTTTAGGAAAGAATTATGCATTATTAACCAACAAATTGAAAAAAGTAAAATAATGAATAATTAGAATCTTTTTTTTAATCTCCTGAAAAATTAGTTTGTAGTATTAATGAAATAATGTTATGATTTAAGGTTTTAGGGAAATAGGGAAATATGTTTTTCAAACTTTAAATGCATTACATTTAATCCCATTAATGAATTTAAATAAGTGAAGTTTAACCAATACTACTCAATAGTAAAATGATATATAATATACACATAAGTATAATATAACTTAATTATATTTCATGAACTTAAAGAAAAAAATTTCTAGATGTCATTAAAATCCCAAAGAGTTTTTTTAAAAAATGTTTGATTATTATATCTCAATATTGTTTTGCACTTTTTAATATCTTAAGTGGTGAAAAGGCATCAAATTCATAAAAAATGTAAATAATATCTTTAGTGAAATCTGGCAAAAATCAAGAAAACATAGACCTATTTTTCTAATTGAGCAGATTACCCTTTGTAAGTCTTTTAAAAAATAGAAATTAATTGGCTCATGAATATATAAATGAAAACAAGCAAGTTACACTAGAGATGGATTTCTAGCAAAACCCTTATGAAAACTCATAATGGAAATCTTCCTAAATTGGAAAATATAGGCCATAAGACAGAAAAATATGGATATACTCTTCATCAATGGGGTACAGTATATCATATAATAAACCTAGGAACTTTACTCAAAATATTGAATATATGAAGCATTTTGCAGTTATCGGAACTTATTAGCTATTAAAAAATAAATGAGGTTCACTTTGATTTATGAATCTACTTCAGAAACTAGATTCAGTCAAAATTTCATAAGATCAAAAGTTTCCTTTAATGTTTAAATGTTCTTATTATTTGTATGATGCTTTGGATAAATAAAAATAAACCCAGTTTTCCAATATGTGTTATTGTACTATATCCTAGGTGCATAAGCTTAGAAATAAAATGTAGTGACTCTAGAAACTATATATAAATCAATTAAATTAGTTAATTCAATTATTTAACAATCAATTACAACAATCAATTTTCCTTTCCCCAGGTATATATATTTATGAACATTATAAAGAGAGATTGAAGGAGGAGAGATAGTTCATCATAGCACCAGAGGGTGGGGGAGTAAAGAAAAATTAGCAGATGTATACAGGAAAGAGGGAGTAAAGAAGGGGGAAAAGGAGTTTTAAAGTAAGTTTTTAGCTTTCAGTCTTTAAGTCTTATGAGCTTCACACTCCAAACGCACCGGAAGTGGAGATGTAAGAAATGCTGAATAGTGACTGTAATTACACGGTATCTCCACACATTCAGAAGCTTCCACTTTTACTTTTAATCTTAGCATTCCTAAGTTCAATTTTCTTGATTTTCTTCAGATGGAACCACCTCCTCAGTTAAATCAATATACTCCCTGAAGGGCAGTTAAGTGGTTTACATCAGTTATATTGTTACAATAACTTCAGGATTTCTAAATATCGCCTGTGGTGACACACTGTCTCTATTCCGCCGACTCCGATCTTCTTCCCATCTCCAATTTAATAAAGTCTTTCAGAGTAAAAATCGAATGAAATAGTCTGAATCCCCCACACCTTCCAGTCACTTTCCAGCCACTAGACTCCCTTCTGTTAATATCGGTGTGGTATATCTCCCGACCTCATAAATTTCCCTATTTACTTGTTATTGTCCTCTATCTTTCTTCTGTCTGCCAAGCCCCTTCAATTTCACTTGCCTCGCATCCAGTTTTTGGCCGCTTCCTTTTAGAACTCCTGACAGATTCTTGTAGCAGCCTTATAAAATCTATAGCATTCCAATCATCCTCTCTGCTGCTAATTTTCTCTGCCACACTCTTCACCAATGATCCCACAAACTGTCACTCACTCGCTTCTTTACATCAGTGGCAGTCCAGACTTCAGAGCCACCATTGATAAGCAGCTGTTTCTTGCTTGTTGGGCTCTGGGGGGTTCCTCTTGACTGCAGGGGGGTTGCCTTCCCCACACTGCAGCTTGAGTCTCCCCCACACCAGCACGAATCTCTCCGGGACTCGTGCAACCTCAAAGGATTGCACCAACCACAAAAAGAGGTTAACTGAAACCACAGGCGGGCTTCTGCACCTCTGCTCGTTCTTGCCTTACCATTTATTAACAATAGTGATAGTTATACTTTGATTAGATATATAGGAAAAATAGTAAGAACATTAAGTATTATTTAATTAATAACTGTAAAGGATATTATATATTAATATTACAATTCATTGTGTGATCAATCTAAATATTTAATTAATCCACTCGGGGATAAATGTAATACTGTTTGTGGTTAAGAATATTCAAAATAAGGTTATATAATACATATATTTATTTATAATATTTAAACATAGTTGGATTTGGGTATAACATTTATATATTTTTTTCACAATGTGGAAGTTAGGTAAAAAGTATTGAGACCTTACAAAATTATATACGTGAGTTAGAATTTGGATTTAAAATAATATGGTGATAATATTTTTATCTACAAGAACCTATACTCCAATAAATTGGCAAAGAGTACAGATATCCAGCATATAGATAGATTAAGTAATTAGATACTGGTCAATCCTAATATAGAGATCCTATTATTGAATGTTAATTTGGGATAATATAATTAATATATTACAACAACAGAAACAAATCTTAAAAGAAATGACTTCCACAACAACTGCAACTCTCAAAACTGGATGAAATATCACCCTGACGTTAACAACCATGTCAGCAATAGCTTTGCCCATGGCACAAAAAAACCATTGAAGAAACATTACCAGTGGAGAAACAAGCTAACACCTCAAATGCCAACCTCCAATCAATTCTGTTTACTTTACAGGAATTGATGATGAAACTGCAAGAAACAATGATGAAAAACCACAATGAGATGAGAGCAGATATAAATGAATTAAAAGAGGAGATGGGGAAACTAAAAGCAGAAATGAAAGCAGATATCTCCAAAGTAGAGGACAAAGTTGGATTATTACAGCAGGCCTTGGAGAAAAATGAAGCAACAATAAAAGAGGTAGAGAAAAGGACTGAACGAACTGAAAGGAAATTAGAAAGGGTAGATGAACAAGTAAAGAATGTGAGTAAAGAAATGGAGGACTCACTGGTCTACCTAGAGATGGATAAGGCTGCTACATACTTGAGATTCCAGAATATAGTGGAATCCAAAGATGTGGACTTGGAACAACTAATGGCAGGAATATTGGCAGGACTATTGGAAAAGGATAAAGATGACATCTTGAGGGAGTTTGATGAAGTTTACAGGGTTAGCACTAATTATGCGAGATGCCACAAATGCCCAAGATAAGTCCATATACAATTTGCAAGAAGGAGTGTCCGGGACATCATATATAGGATGTCAAGAGATGAATCAATCACGTATAAAGGCAAAGAAGTCTTGGTTCTCAAACAAATACCAAGAAGAGTAAGAGAACAAAGACGAGATTATAAATTTTTAGCGGCTTACCTAAATCAGAAAAGAAGTATATTTAAATGGTAAATCCCAGAGGGGATTTTAGTTTCGTGGAACAAGAAGAAAATCAAAATAGACTCCATGGAAAAGGCCCAGGAATTTTATGAATGGTTGGTAGGCCTGGAAGACCAGAGCAGTAAGGATGAACTGAAAACAAACTCCCAGGAAGATCAAAGATATCATAAGAACAGAAACGGAACTTTAGGAAATCAAGAAACTACTCAATTACAACAGAAGAGGGAAGAAAGTAGGACACATCTTCAGGCACAAGGAGAACCAGAGCAGTCAAAAGACAAAGAGCGAAACAGAACTAATTCAATGGAAGAAGAAAAGAAACTATTATCAATTAATATAAATGGTTTAAACTCAACGATAAAAAGGAAAAGGATAATAGCCAAATTAATCAAACAAAATGCTGATATAGTATGTCTACAAGAAATCAGATGAAAAATACTTAGAATGCCTGAAATTAGGGAAGCTATTCACTGCACCGGCAGATGTGGGGAAAAAGAAAGGGATTGCAGTATATGTTAAAGAGGATATGAAAGGAGATTTAACATGGTCAGATCCTGAGGGAAGAATTCTGGTTTTGCAATCTGGATTTATGCCATCCCAATTCTCTTAGTGGTACTCTACACCCTGAATGGAGATCAAAAAGAATTTTTTAAGCATCTTTATGGAAAAATAGTAGGATTTGAAAAAAATATATATTTGTATTATAGGGGATTTTAATTCTATTGCTAATGGGGGGGAGGAACAAAGGGGGAAAAAAGAGAACTGCCCAAAATATGCATGGAAATGATGAAGGAGTTAAATTTGATTGATATATGGAGAAGATTAAATCCTGAGGAAAAACAATTTACATTCTAGTCAAATCCTCATCAAATATGGACACAAATTGATATGGAATGGATGAATGGGGAAATAGCAAATGAGATAAAAGAGATTGAAATCCTACCCAATGAATGGGCAGATCACAACCCAATTCAGATAATATGGAAGGGTAGGGAAAAACCCAAGAAAAGATGGATGTTAAATACTCAGTTAATAAGAGAAAAAGAATATACTAACAAACTCAAGGAGGAATTAAACTATTTTTTAAAGGAAAATAATAATGGAGCAACTATGAAACAAAAAATTTGGGATACAATGAAGGCAGTAATAAGAGGTATAACAATCTCTTATAACACCAAGAGGAACAAAGAAAAATATGCCCAGCAAAACAAATTACAACAAAAAATTAAGGAATTAGAAACTCAATTACAGAGTACCCCAAAGGATTTAAAATTGCAAAATCAGATAATAACAACTAAACATAAATTGAATTTAACTGAACAAGAGAGAATGATTATAAATCTGAATACAACTAGACAAACTCATTTTGAACATGCCAACAAGCCAGGGAGATGGCTATCATATAGACTTAAAAAAGGAAAGAAAAATGATTGATTTATCAGCTGATAGATGGAAAGGGGGATATACAACAAGGGATAGAACAGAAAAAATAAATTGCCCATAAGTATTTTGAAGAGTTATATAAAAAGAAAGAAGTTAACAAAGATAGGATAAGAAACTATTTAGTTGAAATGAAGGATAAAGCAATTGGGGAAGAAATGGAGGAATTATTAAACAAAGACATTACTTGGTTTGAATTGAAATCAGCAATAGAGAACCAGAAAAACAACAAATCCCCGGGACCAGATGGAATCCCAGGGGAGCTGTACAAGGGAATAGCAGAACAAATAGGACCTCTTATGGTGGAAGTTTTTAATGATGTCTTATTAGCAGCCAGGATGCCAGACTCATGGAGGAGGCATTGATTTCACTGATCCCGAAGGAGGATTCGGACCCCCGATATATACAATATTATAGGCCAATTTCTTTGCTAAATACTGACTACAAAATATTTACTTCTATTATAGCAAGTAGACTAAAAAGAATTTTAAATGAGCATATACATGAAGACCAAAATGGATTTCTCCTGACCAGACAAATAAAGAATAATTTAAGAATAGTATTAGATATTTTAGAATTTTATGAAGCCCACCCCAAAAAAACAAATAGCACTTATGTTTTTTAGATTCAGAGAAGGCCTTCGATAACTTAAATTGGCAATTTTTAATCCCCAAAAAATTATAATATGAATTTAGGCACCAAATTTGAAAATATTATAACAACCGTTTATGACACACAACAGGTGAATATAAATGGGGAATATACCTGCCCAATAAAAAAAAAAGGAGTCAGACAGGGCTACCCACTCTCACCCCTGTTCTTCATATTATCACTAGAAGCATTATTAACATGAATTAGACAGAACCCAGACATAAAAGTATTAAAGGTTAAGAAAGAAGAATATAAGTTGCAAGCATTTGTGGATGATATGATTTTTTTCATTGAAGAACCAATAGAAAGAGGACAAAAATTGATGACTGAATTAGAACAATTTGGAGCAGTAGCAGGACTAAAAATGAATAGGAAGAAAATGAAATTAATGACTAAAAATTTAACAGAAAAACAGAAATTAGAAGTAGAAGAAGTTATGGGACTACAAGTGATAAAGAAAGTTAAATATTTAGGAATATGGTTGACAGCACATTGTAAGGCACTAAAGGAAAACAATTATGACAAATTAATGCAACAGGTAAAGAAGGATTTAGAAACATGGGGCAAACTTTCACAATTAGGCAGGATTGCTGCTATTAAAATGAATATTCTTCCAAAATTCCTCTATACATTTCAGACGATTCCAATTAAATTACACAAAAAGTTTTTTGAAGAACTTAACAAAATAACTGCAAAATTCATCTGGCAAGGGAAAAAACCTAGAATAAACTTAAAGGCAATGCAGGATATGAAGAGCAGGGGAGGGCTGGCACTCCCAAAGTGGGAGTTGTATTACAGTGCAGCCTCTTTAGTATGGTTGAAGGAATGGGTGAATTTAACTAATAAGAGAATAATACTCTTAGAAGGCCAAGACTTACAGAGGGGATGGCATGCTTTTTTATGGAATATTGGGAAAACTAGCCAGAAATATTTTCACAGACACTTAATCAGAGATTCTTTATTGACTAATTGGAAGAAAATACAGAAAAAACACTACTTAAAGATACCAATCTGAATCTCAACAGTGGAGGCAATGATCCACCGAAATAATCTGGATATTACTAAAATGATTAAATATAAGGACCTATTGGATACGCAAGGAAATCTGAAATCATGGTAAGAACTTCAAAATCAGGGATTAAAAATTGATCGGTGAGCATATCTTCAAATTCAGAATAGATACAAACAGGACAAGAAAGAATTTGGAATTAATAATAAACTCCAGCAATTAGATAAAATTTTATTAGGATTAGGCAAAAAAACAACATTTTATAATTATTTATTAGAGGTAGAATTAGAGGAAGAAATTGTTAAAGGGAACATGATAGCCTGGAGTAGGAACATAGGACATAGCATCACCTTAACAGAATGGGAAAAGGTCTGGGGTAGAAATAACAAAATCACAAAATCAGTAGCATACAAAGAAAATGCCTATAAAATATTTTACAGGGGGCACCTTCCTCCTTCAAGATTAGCAAAGATGCACCCCAATATGAGTCCGAACTGCTGGAAATGCAAAAAAAAAGAGAGGGAACTTTCTACCATATGTGGTGGTCTTGTACAGAAGCTCAAAAATATTGGCAGAAAATTAGAAATTGGCTGGAGGAAGTGACAAGAGAACAGATCGAATTTAAGCCAGAGTCTTTTTTATTAGGGATCTTTGATAAACAACTACCAAAAAGAAGTGAAATATATAATAATACATATTTTGACAGTGGCCAGATTGGTTTTTGCACAGTGTTGGAAACAGCCTCACGTTCCATCAGAGATGATTATTCAAAAAACTTTAAGTTGTGCAGAAATGTACAAATTAACCTTGGCATTAACAGATAAAGACACTTCAATATATTACGACAGCTGGAACTGCTGGCATAAATGGATAGACCAAAGATAGATTTCACATTAAAAGGCAAAAGAAGATATGATAGAATTATAGTAGTGATATACAGATATAGGCAAGGATTGTGTATATGGCATAAAATAAGGATAAAAAGGAGGTCTCACAAACTGTTGAAGATGAAATTTTTTTTAATTGTTTTCTATCTTTTTCTTTATATTTTTTTTTCTTGTTTTCTTTTTCTCTCTTGCATTTATGTATGTGTTGTTGGTCTATTTTAATTGTAAAATCAATAAAGTTTTTTTTTAAAAAATCTATATATAAGCTACCATGCTTTTTATTTGCCCTCTATTCAGTCTTATTTCCAAGAACTGTTATAGTCTAGTTCCTAAAGTTTTCTTCTAAATATTTTTGAAAAATGATACCATTATTTTCTTCTTAATACTGAGAGAAAATGACCGACTCAAAGTAATCTAGTTGCTTCATGCTTAAGTCAGAACTTGTATTGTGTCAAACCAGTCTGCTAAATCTCATCCTTTCCAATAATGTTTTGTTTATATATCTTCCTAATATTTTTTAGCTTGACCATAACATATAATTGGAAAATCTGTACTAATGAAGTACAGTACTAATGGATCTTTGGTTATTTGGGTTTCCTCCCGCATAAAATTGGAAGTATCCAGGTGACGTTTCGATGAAGTCTCATTCATCCTCTTCAGGCTTGTGTCTTCGGCTTTGTGCTTCTCGGAGTGATTGGTTGGGGGTTTGGCTGTGTTCTGATTGGTTGGGAGATTGGCTGTCAGAACACAGAAATCAGAAAACAGTCAAACCCCCAACCAATGAGAACACACCCCCACCCACTCAGAACACAGCCAAGCCCCCACCCAATCAAGTCACACCCCCACTAGCAGTTAAAAGGAAGAAGCAATTGCAAGCTCACATCACTCTGAGAAGCACAGAGCCGAAGACACAAGCCTGAAGATGATGAATGAGACTTCATCAAAACGTTGCCTAGATACTTCCAATCCCAAAATAATAAGAAAACCCGAATAACCAAAGATACACACACACACACACACACACATATATATATACACATAAATACACACACACACACACACACACACACATATATATGGTATTCAGCTTTGTTCAGGTATTTTCCCACATTATTATAGTTGTGCTTTTAAAGTACAATGACGTGCTTTAAAATGACGTGGAAAAATACCCGAACAAAGCTGAATACCATACATATAAATACCCACGAAAACTTAAGTAAACACACACACACACACACACACACACACATATGTATGTATATGTATATATGTATACATATACATACAAATGTTCTGTCTCACCTGTAGCCACAAGGTGAGAGTCCAAATGTCCCAAAGGAATAAACACAAACAGACAAAATCAGGAATAACAGGGTTAACTTTCCTCTGTAGTCGTTGTTGGCAGCTTTCCCAGAAGCTGTCTTCAAACTCAGATAAGGAGCCACATGATAATTCAGAGCTGAAAGGCAAACAGAAGGCTTCTCCCAGACTATGAACGTAATTAACAAAGTTTGACCCGAACAAGGATCGTTAGCTAACACGCCTCCTTATATTCCTTGAAGGGGCATGTCAGTCTCTCTAATTAGTCTCTGATTTGACGTTTCCTTTCAAATTGTGCTTGACGTCTCAGCCTATGTCTAGTCCTTGCATCAACCCAAAATTCGTCATTCTGATCATCACTCAAAGACTCTGGCACGTTCTGTGGAGCAGCTGCTGACACCTGAGGCATAATGGATGTGGAAGGTTCTGGAGAGGAAGGCGGTTCTGACACTTCCTCATCCTCCTGGCTCACGTCTGCATCTCCCATTAAAGCAGGTTCAAATTCCAATGCCAAACCCTCCTCATCACTCAAACCTGTGTCCTCTGACACATCAGACTCAAAGCATACAGCAGGCTCAAACCTCCCAGTCACAACATACATACATACATACATACATACTTAAGTTTTTGCAGGTACTTACATGTATGGCATTCGGCTTTGTTCGGGTATTTTCCCACGTCATAGTAGTTGTGCTTTTAAAGTTGTAGCAACGTTTCAGCAGAATCTCATCTGCCATCATCAGGCTTCTGTATATACAGAGACCCAGAAGATGAACAGACCTATGGAACAGCTGTCCTGCCCTACATAAGAGGTACTACAGACAAAATAAGTAAGATACTGCACAGACATCACATCAAGACTGCCTTCAAAACAGACAGAAAAATAGCAGCCATCCTTAGAAACCCCAAAGATAAAATCGATCTGGAAAACCAAGGCATATACGAAGTCCCCTGTGCATCATGCCTGGCCACATACATTGGACAGACCAAGAGAAGAATAAGTACCCGCTTGGATAAACACAAAAATGCAGTCAAAAAGCTGGAACACACTTCCTCACTAGTCCAACACATGGAAGCCACAGGTCATAGCATCAACTTCAACGGCACCCAAACCCTAGCCACTATAGAAAACCCCAGCCACAGAATCATCAGAGAAGCCATAGAGATTGAAAAAAGACCAGAAAGCATGAATAGAAGAGATGATTCCACCAGACTGTCAATCATTTGGAAGCCTGCACTCACAAACAAAAAAATCTCCACACCACAAGCCAGGCAAACACCTGGGCACAGACAGATCCCCCCTGATACCTCCAGCTCAAACACACCCCAACCAGGCACCCAGATGAAACCTAGCTTCCTAACTAATGATAGCCATCCATTTACCCAGAGCCAAGCTGCACTAAAGGCCTCCAATAAAGTAACACATTGTTGCCAGCCAATCAAGACACAAAAAGAGCCAAAAAACAGACAGAAGATATTAGAAACACCAATCAAGCAGAACACAGCAACTCCAAGACCAATAAACACAGACCAAGACTCCCAACCAATCAGGGTGAAGAAAAAGCCATTCTGGCACAGCAATAGGCTGCCCAAATTTAAATCTGAAACCACTGTAAAAGTCTGACTCACAGATGAACACTATACAGAAGCCTGATGATGGCAGATGAGATTCTGCCGAAACGTTGCTACAACTTTAAAAGCACAACTACAATGACTTAAGAAAAAACACACACACACACACGTGTGTGTGTGTGTGTGTGTGTGTGTGTTTTCTGAGGTTCTCGTGGGTATTTTTATGTGGATCTTTGGTTATTTGGGGGGTTCTCCAGCGTAAGATTGGAAGTATCTAGGCAGCGTTTGATCAAGTCTCATTCATCATCTTCAGGCTTGTGTCTTCAGCTCTGCGCTTCTCAGAGTAATGAGAAGCACAGAGAAGCACAGAGAAGCACAGAGCTGAAGACAGAAGCCTGAAGATGATGAATGAGACTTCATCAAACGTTGCCTAGATACTCTAATCTGCAGCGGAGAAAACCTGAATAACCAAAGATCATATATATATATATATATATATATATATATATATATATATATATATATATATATATATATATATATAAACAGTTACAGTTTTTATCTATTTTTGAATTGTAATCCATCCAGTATTTCACTCAGTTGGGCAACCATTCAAAGAATGAATGAATAAATAAATTCCTCATAGTATTTGATATTATTTCTGTTTTAAACAATATTGAACTATTCATCCTAATCATTTAGACAAAATCATCTACTCTCAGAAACTACTTGATTGAAAGTGCTGGGCCAGCTGATGGCTTCCTCGTGAACTGTGAACATTTTGTCTTCAGCAGCCCAGGGATCCAGCTTCCCAATTTTCACTCAATGGAAGGACTGGTTGGGAAAGGTAACCCAGTTCTCCATATCCAATCCTGTAATCAGTTCTCTGTTTTTGTCAAAGGAAATTTCATCTCCAACATTGTTGTTAAATGACACACTTTTCAAGAAGAAATGTAGCTGATTATGGAAAAAAAAAGCAAAAATCAATCATGCTTAATATATACAACTATATGATACTTTATCAGTCTTTTTATTTGAGCCATTTGTATATGTGGCACACTGTCCCAACTTTGATGTTCTGGTGTTCATCTCAGGAATGACTATATTTGGTTCCTGATCAAAAATCTCTCTCTTATACCCTATAACTTTGAGCAGTAAAAAGAAAAATCCATCCAAGAAAACCATGACTATTTTAATATGCAAAAATGTAAGCTATTGGGGAAATGCATTATTTAACATATAAATGTAATGATCTTCACACTAGTTTTGCAAGAACTTTAAGAAGCATAAGTTCTGCTCTTATTAGAGACATAGTGATCAGATTAGTTTACTCCCTAAAGTAACACTTAAACAGCTATAGAAAGTAGTAGGCAGGAGCCAGGGGTGGGATTCAAATTTCTTAACAACCGGTTCTGTGGGCATGGCCTAATTTGTGGGTGTGTCTTGGTGGTCATGTGACTGGGGTGGGCGTGGCTATGTGGTCATGTGAATGGGGTGGGCATAGCCAGGTGGCCATGTGACTGGTCCTCGCTTAATGACCAGGTCCTCACTTAGTGGCCAGTTGCTTAGCAAGTGTTTTTTTGCCAGTTTCCAAGGCCTGGGGAGGCCTGGACAAGGCCTGGGCAGGTGACCAGGTGGCTGGCAACCAAATGTAAGTGATCCTCGCTTAATGACTGGGTCCTTGCTTAATGGCCAGTTGCTTAACAAGTGTTCCAATTTATGACTGACCTCCACAGAGCTAGTTGGCCTGTTTTTGGTGTTTTGACAGACAGACAGACAGACAGACAGACACACACACACCCTTCTAACCCTGATATTATTTGATTCTGTAAGGATCTCCTGCTGGAGCAGTGGGTTGGACTACATGACCTTTGGGATCTCTTGCAGGCCAACCTTAGATTGCTGTGCTGCTTTGAAGTCTTCTGAAGCCAGGGTTTATGTCCTTCCTTCCTCTCCCTTTTTTCTCTCTCCCTCCCTCCCTCCCTCCATGTATTTATCTATCCATCCATATATCTCATTTACTATCTCTTCTTTCTTTCTTTCTTTCTTTCTTTCTTTCTTTCTTTCTTTCTTTCTTTCTTTCTTTCTTTCTTTCTTTCTTTCTTTCTTTTCCTTTCTTTCTGCCCCTTCCTTCATCCCCCATTCTTTCTTTCACTTTCTTTCTCTTTCTTTCTTTCTTTCTTTCTTTCTTTCTTTCTTTCTTTCTTTTCCTTTTCTCTTTCTTTTCTTTCTTGTATCTTCCCTCTCTTTCTCTCTCACTTTTTCTCTCTCTCCCCTCTCTCTCTTTCCCTCTCTTTCTCTCTCTCTTTCTGTATCCCCCTCTCTTTCTCTCCCCCCTCCCTCTCCCTCTCCCTCTTTCTCTCTCTCTCTTTCTGCCCCTTCCTCCTTCCCTCTCTCCTTCTAAAGCTAGGAAGCCCACCTGAAACACACACACACACACACACACACACACATACACACACACACAGGGTGGGATTCTCCCAGTTTGGCCCTGTTCTATTGTACTCTGTCTATCAGAGAATAAGCCTGTAGGCAGGGACTGTGTTTTTTAATCTTTGTGCAGGGTCTTAAAAAAATACTTGCAATCAACAGAAACAAATGAGGCAGCTTAGAAATAAGACGATGCTCAGAGCAACCCCAGTTCTACAGTATCATAGAATAAGAACAGCCCAGAAGAAAGGCAATAGCAGGGAGGGAGGGAGGGAGGGAGGGAGGAAGGAAGGAAGGAAGGAAGGAAGGAAGGAAGGAAGGAAGGAAGGAAGGAAGGAAGGAGAAGGAAGGAAGGAAGGAAGGAAGGAAAAGAAGAAAGAAAGAAAGAAAGAAAGAAAGAAAGAAAGAAGGAAGGAAGGAAGGAAGGAAGGAAGGAAGGAAGAAAGAAAGAAAGAAAGAAAGAAAGAAAGAAAGAAAGAAAGAAAGAAAGAAAGAAAGAAAGAACCCTACTGAGGGCTGCAGAATCATGCAGCCTTTAATGTTTCAGATTGGTGACTCTTTGTAGACCCTACTGATGCTTCTTATTGTATCTATAGTACATGAGTTTCAGTCCCAAAGATGCTCCTTCTCCCCAAGAGCCCAACCTTCAAATCTGGATGAATGCTTCTGCACCCTTTCACTCTTTGTTTGTCAACATCCTTCTTACATTGGATCACAAGCTATTGAACCAGATCAGAACCAAGAACAACAGTTGCAGTTATGTAGATGTAAAAGAGACTGAATACTTTACAGCCTTCAAACCCCAATCCAAGATCACAGGCATCCCCTGACACTCATAGCCAGGTATTATTTCTCTTCATTGTGTCTCTGTATGTGGCCTTGTTGCAGAGAACTTACACAAACAAAACAAACTTTACAAGAATAATAACATCTTTAGAAATGATCCTTTCTTTAAAAACCAGACATTAGGAACTGTGAATGGATAAACTTTATTATTTACTTAGACTCTATTTAACCTCAAGAATTCACCTGAAAGTAATAATCAGGCAACCCAAGACTGACAAATCAAAGTTAACGACTTCCATGAATGCACACAAAAGAAATGTAATGCTCAAACATCCCATGCTCTTAATAAAAATGAATTTGTAGCACAGAAGGGAAAATTCCAAATTTACAGATATTGTAAACAAAAGGTGTTGTAGTTGAGCAATGAGAGGCTAGACCAGGGCATGGATGCAACAAGGCTTTATTGTGGCAATAAAGGACTGAACGTGTTAGCTCTGCCTAGAGCAGGCTCCCAGCGATCAGCGACTGGCCGGACCCTGCAGCTGGCTTTTATAGCCGGCTGTCGAGGGAGGCCAGCCAATGAGGGGCAGCAAAAGCCCCCACAGCATGAACGGACCTGGGTGGGGACTTTGGCAAGTTCCAGGGACATAACACCCCTTCCCCCCAGATGCGAACACGCATAGTCACTTAAATAAGCGGGCGGTCTGTGCTGGCACCCCGAGCGTCGTAACTCCGGTGAGTTACCAAGTGTCTCAGAGTTCAAGGAACCTGGTGGTGTTGGTGATGGGGTGCAGCCTCGCTCTGCGGGTTGCACAGGCACCGGTGTAGTGCTTCTGGTTGGCGATGTCGTGGCCCCGTCTACTGGTGCCGGTGGCGGACCCGTCGGGCAGTCCCGGTCTACTGCCAGCTCCTCTGGTCCGGATGGCGGTGGTGCAGAGGTTCTGGCATGGTCTACGATGGGAGCTTGGTGTGGCACCTGAGGATCGACCTGAGCCCACGATCCGACGCTGGTGAAGGTACCCTGTCGCTTCCTTAGCTGGTCCAGGTGTCTTCTCCAGATGCGGCCGTCTTCCAGTTGGACTCGGTGCGACCGGGGCCGTGATTGCTACTACCACTCCTGGAATCCACAGTGGGTCTCCGGCGTAGTTCCTCGCAAACATGTTCCTGCAAGACAAAATCTCGGACCCCGTCATTGAAGCGAGAGGGTGTCAGGGCAATAGTGAGGGTGGAGCCTATCCAACACAGTTCTTAGGTGTCTACCCATTAGAAGTTCAGCAGGGGATTTGTTGGTGACCATGCAAGGGGTCGAGTGTTGACTAAGCAAGAAACGGAGAGTCTGTGATGCCAATCTTCTTTGCTGAATCTGGCCAATGCTTCTTTTGTGGACCTAACGGCTCGCTTCTGCCAGTCTGTTGCTGGCAGGATGGAAGGGGCCGTGAAGATATGACGGATACCAAGATTTGTGGCGAAACGGCTAAATTCTGTTGAGGCAAACTGGGGACCGTTATCCGAAACAATGGTATCAGGTAGCCCGTGTGTTACTAATAGGCGAGTTAGAGCCTTGGTAACTGCTAACGTGGTAGTCGTGGATAGTTGGGCCACATCGATCCATTTTGAGTATGAATCTACGACCACCAAGAAGGTCTTGCCGTGTATAGGACCCGCTAAGTCAATGTGTAGCCTTGACCAAGGTGCGTTGGCGCTCTCCCACTTGGTGGGGTGGTGACTGGAGGGGCAGGTCTGGATTCCTGGCAGGGTTGGCATGAGCTTACCCACTTGATGATGTCGTCATCCAAGCCAGGCCACCAGACGTAGCTCCGTGCCAACGCCTTCATCCGGACGATGCCCGGGTGGCCCTCGTGTAGTGCCTCTAAGACTGGTGTGCGAAGTGAGGCCGGAATAACAACCCGGGTGCCCCACAACAGGCAGCCCTGTATGCTAGACAGCTCCTGTTGACGGGTCTTAAAAGGTGTGAATTCGGCTGCGAGGTTAGAGCCCGGCCACCCCTCCTCACCCAGTCCAGTACCTGGGCGATGGTTTTGTCCGTCTTGGATTTGGTGGCGATGTCGAGGCGGTGACAGGAAGGTCGAGGTCGGTGACATCGAAGATGGCGTGGACCGGGGCCGGGTCTTCTGCTGGAGCTGGCAGGGGGCAGCGGCTGAGGGGCGTCTGCGTGGCTTAACGTTTTTCCTGGGCGGTGGATGAGCTTGTACGAGTAAGCCGCCAGGAATAAAGTCCACCTCATCATTCTGGGAGACAACACTTGGGGAGTCTGCTTGTCTCCGGAAAGAAGACCCAGGAGAGGTTTGTGGTCCGTGATTAGCTCAAAGTTGTGGCCAAATAGGAATTCATGAAATTTCTTAACCGCGGCCACTGCGGCTAAGGCCTCCTTGTCTATTTGACTATAGTTACGCTCTGTTGCTGAGAGCGTTCTGGAAAAGAAGGCGATTGGTGCCTCCGAGCCATTGGGTAGTCTATGGCTTAATACGGCGCCAATCCCAAAAGGGGATGCATCCGCAGCGAGTACTAGTGGAAGGTGTGGGTCAAATTGAATAAGGACTTCGTCAGATGTGAGCAGTGACTTGACTGCACGAAAAGCGGTGTCTTCCTTGTGTCCCCAGTGCCAAGGTGCTTTTTTATCTAAGAGCCTGTGTAGGGGCTCTGCTACCGATGCTTTGTGAGGCAGAAATGATGCATAAAAGTTCAATAATCCCAAAAAGGCTTGAAGCTCAGCTTTAGTGGTAGGCGTGGGTGCCTCATGAATTGCCTTGACCTTGGACTCTAGGGGGTGGATGCCTGCGGCGTCAATTCTATAGCCCAGAAAGTCCACCTGTCTAGTGGCAATGGCACATTTTTCCTTTTTTAATTTGAGGCCATGCTGTCTGAACCTGTCTAACACTGCTCTGACTCTCTGGAATAGTTGAGGTCTGTCCCTGGCCAAGACCAATATGTCGTCGAAGTAGGGTACTACGCCAGGGAGGCCCTGTAGTATACGCTCCATGAGGGATTGGAAGATGCCCGGGGCAACACTTATGCCAAACTGGAGACGCTTGCACCGGAAACAGACATCATCCTGTGCCTATCCTGTGGCGGACCCCTGTGGGTCACAATGGTCTGCAGTTCGGCTGTTTGGTTGTCAACAGGGAACTGCTGATACGCTTGTGACATGTCCAATTTGGCAAAAATGTTGTCAGGCTCAAAACTATGCAATAAATGTTGAATGACCGGGACTGGGTACGCGCTAACTTGTAGAAAGCGGTTGATTGTTGTTTTGTAATCTGAACAAATTCTCAGGCTGCCATCCTTTTTAAGGGGTGTGACAATTGGCGTCTCCCATTTGGCGAATTCTGTCGGCTCAATGACCCCTTGCTTTAATAATTTATCGAGTTCTGCGTCCAGTTTAGGCCGAATGGCGAATGGGACTCTACACGGTTTCAGCCGGACTGGAACCGCTTGGGGGTCAACTGCAAATGAGATGGGGGTACCGTTATAACACCCCAACTCATTGCTGAATACGTCTGAGTAGTCAGTAAATAAGGAGTCAGTGTCAGAAGCTGAGACAGCATGGACTCCTGTTAACCCTAGGCCGAGGTGGGGGAACCAATCAAGCCCCAGGAGACTGGGGAGGTTGCCGTTAACTACCACTAGAGGCAGGTGGCCTTTAAAAGCTTTAAAATTAACCTGGAACTTGCCTTTGCCGAGCACTGGAATGTCTTTTCCCTGATAGTCCCTCAAGGAGATCTGGCACTTCTGGAGCTGGTTTCTGGATAGCTTGGGCTGGATTTACTTGAGAGTGCTCCAAGAGATGATTGAGAGCGCTGACCCCGTGTCAACCTCCATACGACAAGGTTTACCTTCTAATAAAATGGAAATTGTTATTTTACTGATAGAGTGACAGGTGTGGTTAGCATGGTAGCAAGTGTGACAATTTAGTACTTGCCTTTGAGGCCCAGAATGGGAAAAGGAAGGAACCTTTTGTGCTGAGTTGTGTGCGGCCTGGCAGACTCTGGCGATGTGACCTTTTTTGTGGCAATGGTTGCAGATGGCGCCCCTGAACTTGCATGTAGCTCTTGAGTGAGGTCCGCCACAGGATAGGCACAGGATGATGTGTTTGGGTGCGCTGTTGGTTTCTTGCCTGCCTCCTGCCTGTGGTTGTTTGGCGTGGGTGAGGCGGTGGATGTCTGTTTGGTCGCTAGGGTCATCTTTGTTGACTACCTCTTCTGAATGGACTGTGGCGCAGCTTTGTTTGGGAATGGGACCTTGAATTTCAGTGGCTGACTGTGTTGCCAGTTCTGCTGCCAAGGCTTCCTCGACAGCCTGGGATAAATTGAGGTCCTTCTTGGCGAGTAGTCGCCTTTGGAGGTGAAGGTCTTTGACCCCGCAGACGAGCTGGTCGAGGAGCATGTCATCAAGATAGTTCCCGAATCCGCAGTGGAGGGCTGCAGTCCTCAAGACGGCCATATATTGGTTGATGGTTTCTTTTTCCGCTTGCTTCCTCATCCGGAAGGTGAAACGCCTCGCGATTTGTGATGGTCTGGGGGAGTAATGATTGGTGAGAATCTCTAGCAATTCTGCCCAAGGAATATTCTTTAACTCACGTGGAGCGACGAGTGCTGTGGCTGTATCAAAAACGATGGCTCCGCAATAACTGAGGAAGAATGACCTCTTTCTGTGCTCCCCAGCATCAGCCAGACCGATAGCATCGATATAGTGGTTAAAACGATTCTTGTATGACTCCCATTTTTCTTCTTCCGGCTTGAACGGTGGGAAGGCTGGGTTGGAGTTCATGATGAGGACTTCAGCGCGTTGTGCTGTTGAGAAATCTCTCTGGGACAACAAATGGCCCTTGTGTTTTTGTCAGGCTAGTGATTACAGCTCTGGAGAGGCTCCACAGAACCTCTCTGCTCTCTCTCTGGGCTGCAATTGTGGCTAAGCTGCAACGGCTGTTGGCAGCATTTTGATTTTCGCGCTCCTGGAGCGTAGGCGGTGATGGCACCGCCTCTGATAGCGCTTCGAATTTCGCACCTGCGTAAGTGTCAGTGACTCTGAATAACAGCACCGCTGTATTTCAGCTTGAAATTCAAACGACAGCCGTTTGAATTTCGCGCTCTTGTATTGAGCGGCTGCGGCTCGCAGCACTTCACTTTCCTCTGTAGCTTGCTAACAAGCAGCTACAGACGCTATTACTTTCGCTTTTGCTGACCAAGCTCTCCGGCAGCGCGGCTGCGGCTCAGCGGTTTCAGTGATTTCAGCTGTTGCGAATTGCCTCTGGTAGCCATCCCATCCTCGTCGCCAGTGTTGTAGTTGAGCAATGAGAGGCTAGACCAGGGCATGGATGCAACAAGGCTTTATTGTGGCAATAAAGGACTGAACGTGTTAGCTCTGCCTAGAGCAGGCTCCCAGCGATCAGCGACTGGCCGGACCCTGCAGCTGGCTTTTATAGCCGGCTGTCGAGGGAGGCCAGCCAATGAGGGGCAGCAAACGCCCCCGCAGCATGAACGGACCTGGGTGGGGACTTTGGCAAGTTCCAGGGACATAACACAAGGTTCCTAATGCAACCAGGATAGGATGCCTGTATGCTGACTTTCTATATGACCCCATTATTCCTTCCATCTCTGTCACTCTGGGGGCAGCCACTCAGAGGTAGGATTCTCTCTTTCCCTCTCTTCTTTCTCTTTCGCTCTCTCTCCCCCCTCTCTTTTTCTCTCTCCCTCTTCTCTTTCCCCCCTCCCCCACTCCCCCCCCTCTCTCTCTCACACACACACACACACCTGGTCTGGGATGAACAGCTCCAGCAGCAATGGGTGGTGGGAAAAGGAAGAAAATGGGGAGGAGGGGATGGCATGCAACTGCAACAGAACCTTGAGCAACCCCCACCCCAGCCATTGCCGCTCCACTGGGAGATGCTTTTGGAGGGCTGGTGGTCATGCTTATAGCAGTAGGCAGGATTTAAAGCAGCATGCTTAAAGAGTCAGGCATGATGGGACTTTGCAATGGGACTACAAGGTCCCGTCACACTTAAAGCAGCTTTCTGGGAAAGCAATAGTTTCCCCAAACAGGCGAAAGATTCTGAATCCGCCCTCCCGCCCCATCAGAAACTGCTTCCGGGCAAGCAGAGAAAAGGAGGATTCAACCTTGTTGCGATATGACACATCAGTAGGAAGTCATGTACACAGACAACCCAATACACATACAATACATATATAGGGTGACACTATAGGAACAGCTACGTGTAAAACCTGAGTCACTAAGGATTAGCCATATATGGCAATGATTCCTGTTCCTGTATAAAATCCTGAGTCAGCTATAGCATAAGGATTAACCATATATGGCAGTGTTTCCTGTTCCTGTCTAACCTCATGTAACCTAAACCCACCCCCCTGCTTGCTGCACAATAAAAGAGAGGGGCAAAGTTTGCTCTGGGCTTTTCCTCTCACCAAAAGAAACCTTTGTGTCGCTGTCATCTTTGCCATCAAGAGGAGCCCACCCAGACAGTCTGCCTGGGTGCAGGTCGTCAGCTGATTCATCCCGGCACTGGGACCCGCAACTCATCAACTGGTGACCCCGACGTGATCGCTTTCACGTCCCCTTCACAACGTGCTCCTTTTCTAGGGAGGCGTCGCCCTGACTCCTGTACTACGCCACCGGGCAACGGTAAAGCGCATTCGTAAGTATGGGCTCCCCACTTTCCAAAGTTCTGTCCAAGCATGTGGATGAACTTCATTTTTTAGTCAGGAAGGCCAATGCTCTGCAAAGAACTAATGGCATGACAGTCTTTCCTCTTTCAAGGAAAGCTATAATCTCTTTCCTCCTCTATCTTCAAAAACATTGCCCAGCTTACTCCGAGGATGGCACTCTTAAACGCTCCACATGGGAGAAAATTGGGAAATGGATCCATCAACCTCCTCGGGCAGCGCCACATATTCTCTGTACCTGGAGAGCGCTCATGGCTGCGATTGATATTTTTATCCTTCTGCTGATTCAACTTCGAATCAACAAGATTCCCTCCCTCCTTCTCCTTCTAATCGCCCCCTGCTCTTTCGGCAGCTTCTTTGCCTAATCCCCCTGCTCTTTCAGCTTCTTTGCCTAATCCCCCTGCTCTTTCGGCAACTTCTTTGTCTAATCCCCCTGCTCTTTCAGCAGCTTCTTTGCCTAATCCCCCACCTCCTCTTCCAGCAGAAACTTCACCCATCTCCTCTTTGTCTTCAAACACCCCCCCCCCCCTCCCTCCTCCCCTTCAACAAAAACCTTACATTCCTCTCATTCCTCTCCCCTTAATCCCCCTCTCCTCTTCCAGCAGAAAGTCCACCCATCTACTCTTTGTCTCCAAATGCCCCCCCTCCCCCTCCCTCCTCCCCTTCAACAAAAGCCTTACATTCCTTGCATTCCTCTCTCCCCCTCTTCCCCCTCCCCTCCCTACAGCCTTTCAGCCTCAAAATCTTCCCTTACAAAACCTGACTCCTTCCCCTCTAATACCCCTCCCCCCTTGCTTCGTAACACCTTTCAGGAAGCTTTAGCTAATGGGAAGATTAATGCAGAAGATCTTTCTTGCTTCCCCATGATCCTTCAAGCCCCAGTGGCAGGAGGCAATCCAGTTGCTCAGTATGCCCCCATGGAATGGAATCTTATGAAAGATCTTAAATCTGCCACCACCAACTACGGTCTAAGGTCACCCTATGTGCGTGCCATGCTGGAGAATATCTCTAACAACCATAATATTCTCTTTTCTGAATGGCAAACAATGGCTTCAATGCTCCTGACGTTCTCCCAGCTTGCAGCGTGGCACAACGATTACCGCTTGGCCGTCTCCATGGTTGCTGCAGCAGGGCTTCCCCAGGGTGTCACCTTGGATCACCTTTTGTGCCAAGGAGCTGTGATCACCCCACAAGATGAGATTCAAATGGCTACTGAGGGCTATCCTATCATGCGTAATGCTGCTCTTAATGCCTTTCGTAGGGTTCCTGACCCATCTCAACCCTCTTTGTCTTTTCATAAAATTCTTCAGGGTCCTTCTGAACCTTATACCTCTTTCATTGACCGTCTATCAGATGCACTTAACCGGCAGATAGAAAACCCCCATGCGCAAGCTGAGCTTCTCTCAAAGCTTGCAGTGACTAATGCTAATGATGATTGCCAACAAATCCTGAAACCTCTTCAGTCCATTCCACATCAGACCCTTGCTGACTATATTAAAGCATGCCAGAACGTGGGAACTGAGGCGCATAAAGCCACTGCCCTTGCCTCAGCCATTACCTCCTCGTTTGCCATGACCACCCCCCATGCAGGGAATTGTTTCAACTGTGGCAAACCTGGTCATTTTAAGTCTCAGTGCCGTTCGCCAGGAGGTGGCAGTGCACTCAAGGGAAGGAGACCTCCTCCTTCCTCTATTAAGCCAAAAACAGTTTGCCCTCGCTGTCGTAAAGGTTTCCATTGGGCTAGCCAATGTCGCTAGCCCCGCCTCCAAGGTTGCACCTACTTCATCCCAGACAGCTTTCCCTGTTCTGCTTTCAACTGCTATCATCTATGAGGATCCTGGATCTGTCTTTACCCTCCCTCTCACAGTTACACTTCCCCGCCCACTCTCACCTCACACGCCCATCTTGCTCATCCCAAACTCCTCTTTGATCATGGAAGGGGTGATCGCCGCCCCCTTTCTTTATGACTCATCCGCTCTTAATTGCCTCTCTCTTACAGCAGTAGGTGATAGACCTTTCTCATTGCCTGCTAACACTATCGTAGCCACTCTTATTATTCTCCCCTCCTCCATCCCCACCTCCTCTTCCACCTCCCTCATGGCTATTGGCTGCTCTATAGAAGCTTCAAAACCTCTGCTAACAGTGTCTCTTAATGGTCGTCCTTTTACAGGACTGGTGGACACTGGAGCAGACGCCTCGGTTATTTCAACCACTGAATGGCCCCCAGAATGGCCCCTTGAACAATCACCTTCTGTCCAAGGTGTTGGTGGAGTTCAAAGCGCTCAGGTCAGCTCTAATTGGCTTACGGCCATTACCCCTAATGCTTCTGCTTCTGCTCTCATCAAACCTTATATCCTTCCTCTTGCTTACAATCTGTGGGGTCGGGATCTTTTAGAACAGCTTGGAGCTACCTTTCACATTCCTTGATTGTCATCATGTCTGTTTCTCTCCCTCTTACCCTTAAATCATCCATTCCTGTATGGGTAGATCAGTGGCCACTCCCCCAAGAGAAGCTGCTTGCTCTGACTGCTCTTGTCTCTGAACAATTAAGTGCTGGTCATATTGAACCTTCTACCAGCCCCTACAATACCCCAGTTTTTGTTATAAAAAAGAAATCTGGGAAATACCGTCTCCTTCAAGATTTAAGGGCCGTGAACTTTATCATTCAACCAATGGGCGCTTTGCAATGTGGACTTCCCAATCCAAACCTTATCCCACAGCATTTTGACCTTTTAGTTATTGACCTTAAGGATTGCTTCTTTTCCATCCCTCTTCAACCCCAAGATAGGCTTCTATTTGCTTTCACTGTCCCAGAACTGAATAACTCCAGACCCACCAAAAGGTATCAGTGGAAAGTCCTTCCTCAAGGGATGCTAAACTCTCCCACTATGTGTCAGCACTATGTTGACAAGGCTCTTCAACCATATCGCAACCTATATCCCTCCTTTCTTGTATACCATTACATGGATGACATCTTGGTCGCAGCTGAAGGCCCTAAAGGCACAGTTGCAAAAACCCTTCCCATTCTCACAAAACTCTTGACCACAGCAGGCCTCCACATAGCCCCTGAAAAATACAATCTCACTATCCCTTTCAATATCTTGGTCACAAACTCCTGTCTTCTGCTGCCACTCCTGCCTTACCTTCTCTGACTCTCCCTTCCTCTCCAACCCTTGTACAACTTCAACAATATCTTGGCACGCTCAATTGGGCACGGCCTTATCTTTCTGTCACTACTGCAACCCTTTCCCCTCTATTCCATGCCCTTAGGGCTTGAAACATCCTTCAGATGTGGTCCATCTTACAAGACAGCACTTGGAGGCACTAGCCCAAGTCAACAATACCTTAAAGCAAGTGTGGGTGGATCGCATCATCCCCAACTGTCTGCTATCTTTGGCTATCTTGCCCACAGCTATTCTCTTCCAAACAGCCCCCAAAACAAAGAAGCTGTGCATCATCGAATGGCTTCACCTCCCTCACACTCCTAGCCATCACAGTTTTCACTGATGGCTCTAAAACTCATGGCACAAGCAACTGACAATTAAGATGCCTCAACCTTCCCCTCTATTAGCAGGGGAAAGTCATAGTTATTTTCATCAAAACAAAAAGGCTCTGGTAAAACAATTTGGCATTTCTTTGGCAGAAGCGACAGCAATTATACAACAATGTCCCACATGTAGTCTTCAAGCAAAGAACTACCCCCAAGGTATCAACCCTAGAGGGACTGATGCCTGTGACACCTGGCAAATGGATGTCACTCAATTCTCACCTTTTGCCCCTTGGAAATACCTTCATGTGTCTATTGACACCTATTCAGGTTTCATCATGGCAACCCCTCAAAGGGGAGAAATGTCAAAGCATGTTATTAATCATTGTATTCGGACCTTCGTAGTGCTGGGATCGCCAAAAATTCTAAAAACAGATAATGGACCAGCCTATATCAGCTTTCAATTCTCTGAGTTCTGCTATCACTGGTCCATTATCCACAAGTTTGGGATTGCCTACAATAGCCAGGGACAAGCTATTGTTGAAAGGGCTCATCAAACCTTAAAATTGGCATTGCAACGATACATGGGGTCAAAAGGCCTTAAAGGCCCCCCTAGCCTCCCAGTATTACAAAATGTGTTAAATGTTTGTCTGTATACGCTTAACTTCCTCAATCTCACTGGCACCCCTCCCCTGTCTGCTGCATCTCGACACTTTACTAAACCACCTGTTCCCACTTCGAGACCACTAGTCTATTATAGACAGTTACCTGATCCTGCGTGGAAAGGACCTGCTGAATTGATCACCTGGGGTCGAGGCTACGCAGCGGTCCAGCTTCCTGACAGAACTCTTTGGGTTCCTGCAAGGTGTGTCCGCCCATATCACCGCCCACAACCAGCAGAGCCATCATCCGAAAAAGATGACAGCACTCCTCTTCTTCCTGCTTGGCTATTCATTTCGCTGGACTGATGGGACATCCACCAGCCTTAACGCCCACAAACCACACAACATCACATGGGTCATCAAGGACGCTTATGGGCAAATACTCAACTCTACAACTAATTACACCATGATCTCTTCCTATTTCCCCAAATTACATTTTGACTTTGCTGAAATGATTATGTATTATTGACAAAAAAATCATTTTGTATTCAGGTACAATTGTTTCCCAAAATTGATGTATATAACTCAGAAGATTTTGTTTCTTTACTAGAACCTAGACAATATAACCTTAGGGCAAAAAGAGAAGTAGTAACTGCTTTGATGCTAACTGTACTGCTGGGATTGGGGGCTTCTGGGACGGCCACAGGTATAGCTGGCCTTGTTACTTCTGATCAGCATCTTCACCAGTTAAGTGCCACCATAGATGAAGATCTTAGAAGGGTCGAAAAATCCATTCTTGCCTTGCAAACTTCTCTTACCTCTTTATCTGAGGTGGTCTTACAAAACCGCAGAGGCCTAGACCTCTTGTTTTTGAAACAAGGGGGACTATGTGCTGCTCTTAAAGAAGAGTGTTGTTTCTATGCTGATAGCTCAGGAGTTGTCCTAGATTCCATGAAAGAACTAGACACCAGATTAAAAAGAAAGAGAAAGGGAACGAGCTTCACAACATACTTGGTATCAAGGACTATTTAACCTTTCCCCATGGTTAACAACATTGTTATCTGCTATAGCTGGTCCACTTATCCTTCTCTTGTTGGCATGTACCATTGGACCATGTGTGATAGGTAAATTCTTAGAAATCCTTAAAAGAAAATTTGGCCAAATTGATTTGGATTTATACTCAAAACAAAAACAAATTAATGCGCTAATAGAGAAAAAGGCCCTCTTGCAATTCTCCTCGGATTCCGATAACTCTGATAACGAGTTCACCAAAGATGCTGCCAAAGGGGAACCACGAATTCTCATGAACCTATGACAGGATGAGTCGGAGGACCTAGACTGGACATAACAGTGAGGATAGTGAGTAAATAGCCCTAAAAACAAAATAAAAACAGAGGAGATGTTGCGATATGACACATCAGTAGGAAGTCATGTACACAGACAACCCAATACACATACAATACATATATAGGGTGACACTATAGGAACAGCTACGTGTAAAACCTGAGTCACTAAGGATTAGCCATATATGGCAATGATTCCTGTTCCTGTATAAAATCCTGAGTCAGCTATAGCATAAGGATTAACCATATATGGCAGTGTTTCCTGTTCCTGTCTAACCTCATGTAACCTAAACCCACCCCCCTGCTTGCTGCACAATAAAAGAGAGGGGCAAAGTTTGCTCTGGGCTTCCTCTCACCAAAAGAAACCTTTGTGTCGCTGTCATCTTTGCCATCAAGAGGAGCCCACCCAGACAGTCTGCCTGGGTGCAGGTCGTCAGCTGATTCATCCCGGCACTGGGACCCGCAACTCATCACAACCTGGCTTGCTTCTCTGCTTGCCCAGGATCCATTTCTAATGGGAAGGAGGTGGACTTGGAAGCTTTCTACTGTACTGGGAAACTCTTGCCTCCCATCAACAGCAACAGGAAGGAACACGTGGAGGCTCGTGGAGGCTTGAGCCAGGTTAGCAGCTGCTTTCATTCTATCACCTGCTGCTGTTTTGGGGAAAGCAAAAGTTTCCCAAAATAGCAGAAAGATTATAAATCCCCCCACATCAGAGACTGCTCCTGGGCAAGCAGAGAGAAGGAGGATTCAACCTGGCTTCTCCTGGCCCAGGATCCATTTATAATGGGAGGGGGTGGACTTGGAAACTTTCCACTGTGCAGCAACAGATGAGAGAAGCAGCCGCTTACCTGGCTGAATCCTATACAAGCCTCTCCATGTTTTCCTTGGTGGAAGGCAAGCGGTGAGGGAAAGGTGGCTGGCAGAGGCAGCAAAATGCAAGTGGGAGGGGGAAGGTGACTGGCGGCAGCAGCAAAAGGCAAGTTGCGGGGAAAGTGACTGGGGCTTGCAGAGCCTCACTCACCCAGGGAGATCAGTAAAGGCAGGACTGCAGTGGAAGGCAGGCAGCAATGGCTGGCCTGGCAGGCACGCAAGAGCAGGCAGAAGTGTTGTGCATATGTGCAATGTTGGGCATGTGTGATAAGGACTGATGGGCAGGCAGTGGAGAAGTGAGAGGAGAAGCAGTCAGAGAGGGGCAGGGCCAGCCAGAGGCCCGATTTACCAGTTCTCTGAACTACCAGGAACGATAACTGGTTCTATAGAACCGGGCCGAACCTGTAGAATCCTACCCCTAGCAGAAGCTGAACTTACTTTTTAAAATGATGCATTTTAACTCATTAAATAATGAACTCAATAAAAAATAAAGTACATATTTCTTATTTTAATTGCTACAATAAAATGCCATGATGGAAAAGAGAAGATAAAGGATTATGCTACTGATTTCTTCTCAAATGAGAATGATCATTATAGTCAGATTATTGAATTATTTTGGGGGTGTGGGATGATTCAAAGGGAAAGTGAAAGGAGGCAAAAATAGAGAGCTTTTTAAATCAGACTGACAGCACATAGAAGAACATCGATTCTGGGAAATGTTGAGATGTAATCTAAGCAAGGGATTGCTTTTAATCTCGAGACCCAGAGATTTAAAAATAGGGAGATTTCCATTGGCATATCTGTTCTCTCTGTGTTGCTCTTTCATTTCTCTTCCTGTATTTTAATGGATATCCCCTCCATTTACATTTAAACAAGAGTCATTTGATTGGGTTTCATATTGTTGTCTTATTTGGCTTAAATTGCCTTCTTTGTGAATAGCTTCTAGATCTTATGCACAATGTGCCTTAAATGGTTATGAAAACTGCACGCTTGCTTATTTTTATTTATATATTTATTTTCCTCTTTACTATTCTTATAAAAATCTCAAATTGGCAGACATATCTAATATTCCTTCTTCATCCTATTTTCACCACTACAACAACTCTGCTCTTATTAGAGACATACTGATCAGGGAAGATACAGTGATCAGAGAAGTTAAATTACTTTTAGATATGTGGGATGATTCAAAAAGAGACAAAAATAGAGAGCTTTTTTAATCAAACTGAGTGCACATAGAAGGACATAGATTGTATAGTCTGAGCAAGGTATTCGTCTGGTCTTCAAACCCCAAGATTGAAAAATAGAGATATTTCCACTTGGCACATCTGTTCTTTTTCTTTCTATCTATCTTTGCTCTTTGTCTTTCTTAATGAAAGTTTCCCTGTTTTGCATTTAAACAAGAATCATTTGGTTGGGCTATACAGTCTCTGCCAATTTTTCATAGAACTCACTGTCTCCAGTTTCTAGCCTGGAGCTTACCCATGACACCAATCTACTGCAAAAATCAAATATCTTTAGACTGATTTTCACTACATTTTATAGGTTCTAGTTCTAATTCTATTTTCTGATTATATTTCCTTGTGTGCACAGAATAAATGCAATTTGTATGCAGACTGGATAGTTTCTCTATCTTCACTACTTTGAATTAATCTTCTGAACCCAATGGGCAAGACCACATCCATCTTTCATTTCTAGAGAACTTTCTGGAATTGAGTTTTGAAGTGTAATAAGAAATATTTCTGCTTGTATCTTATATCCTGCCCATCAAGAGACCTTCTTATTTTTTGCATTCAAACACATACTAATTAAGTTCACTTAGGCCAGGGATGTTAAATTCAAGGCCCACAAGGTGGTTAGATCTGGCCTGCTCACTTCATCTCATCCTGCAGAATGAGCCCACTGCTCCACACACCAGAGACCCCTGTGTTCCCTCCTCAACCCACCTGGCCCCCGACAACCATTCCCCATAGAAGCAACATTGATCTAACCATGCCCCCAGGCCACAACCATCCTGGCCATGCCTCTCTCCCAGCCACCAGAGGACAACCACAATGCTGATCTGGCTCTCAATGAAATCAAGTTTGACACCTCTGACTTAGGAAACCTGTTAGAAATAACAGATATTACTGATTTTCCATCTACACCTCGCTCTTCTTTGTGGTCAAGTGGCTGGAGTATCAGTGTTATTCAACCTATGTCCAATGTATTTTTTGTTTGTTTCACATTTTTATTAGTTTATCAAAATATGAAATACAATGAGAAATTCAAAAAAGTAATAGAATAGGAGGAAGGGGAGAAAAAGAGAAAAATATAGTGTAAAGAGGGAAAAGGAAAGAAAAAGGCACTAACTTTCAACTCTCTTTAGTACAGTAGAAAATAACATTATAATTTCAACTGTTTACTTTTACACAACACTAAAACATTTCTATAACAATAAATCTGCCCAATTAATAATTTTTTTTCATTGGAAGCACAACATTTGAAAGCAATTTCCCAATAGAAATGAGGTTAAATATATTCTCTTCTCTAGATGAAATTATCAATTTGACCATCTCTGTTTCTCCTTGATATGGAGAATAATATATGCTACTGTCATTAATCTTTATCATAATTTGTATTAAGAAAATCAGCTATATTATTTCAATATTTTTAAACATTAAGGGAGAAAACACTCTTTTCTAATTTTGATATTTTACTAACTTTAAAAAATACTCAAATATATATAAAGGGGAGAAACCCTTCATTTCAAACTCAGAACCCAAACCCCCAAACTGCATTGGATCTTTCATTTGATTACCTTTATCTATACCATAAGTCCAATTAACTCCAATTACCTCATTTGATTCATATCTCTCCCCCAAGATTAGAATCATTTTCAATGATTCTAGGACTCTCCCTAACCCAGGAGAGTCAGATAGACAAAAGGAAAACTATTCTTTCTATTGTTAAATTGGAAAAACATCTACAGAGAGGAAATTCTCTGGGTATGTCAGGTGCCAACCATGTCTTCACCAGAAATCCATGTCCAACATATTTGATTATACATAAACTTACCTGCCATGGCCATGTATTCTGAAGATTGAATTTTCTACCACTCAGCTTTCTCCTGTGTTGTTGGCTCAGGTTCATGATATGTAAAGCATGTGCCACAGCATATACTGCATTGTATATACTATAACTATGACTGGTCATTCTTGTTAGGAATAACAAGGTTACCTAACGTAGTTTGGGTAAAATAATATATATAAACTATGATAGTAAGTTTAAGTGTGTGTCACTTTAAACTGCAAAGCATGTAATTTTGGGTGCGGTGTGAAACCTCCATAAGAGGGAGCAAGAGAACCTGACGATTTGCACAGTATTTGCACTGCAATGCTTGCAGTCAAGAAAAAAACCAGCAAATAGAATTAATGGATTTAAAACTAAAGAGCCTCTAGAGGTCATATTTGCTGATATTATAGGTCCTAAAAAACCAAGTGTGGGAGGTGCTCGTTATATATTAAGTATAATGGATCATTATTCTAGATATGGTTTCTGTTATTTAATGAAGTGTAAAATGGAAACATATCAGAATTTCTTTAATTGGTTGAAGTTTGCAGAAAGAAAAACTAAAAGGAAACTAGTAACTCTTGTAACTGATAATAGTACGGAATTTATAAATAATAAATTCCAAAATAGACTAAAGATGGCAGGTGTAGAACATAAAAAGTCTGCACCATATAGACCACAACATAATTCCTTTATAGAAAGATGAGGCCAAACAATACAGGCAATGGCTCGTACTATGTTTTTGGATTCAGGATTACCTGAAAATTTGTGGGGAGAAGCAATAATGTGTGGTAATCATATACTAAATAATGTTGTTAACTCAACAACAGATGTATTACCATTCACACGGTGGCATGGTAGAAAACCTGACCTAAGCTACATGCACACATTTGGAGCACCAGCATGGGTGCATATTCCTACACAACTGAGACATAAGGGGCAGCATAGGGCTAAAAGGTTATTTTTTGTAGGTTACGAATCTAATCACAAATCATACAGGTTCTGGGAAAAAGGTACATCTAGAGTTTACTGTAGTACTAGTGCACAATTCCTGGAACATGTAGGATGGGAAAAACTGGAGCAAGATTCAAGTAAGGATGTAATCATAGAAACCTACAAAAGACCAAACCAACATATCAGTAATAAGAAAAGTACAATTAAAGAGGAAGTACAGGAAGAGCAAATAGAACCAGAACAGGAAGAAATAGATAACCAGGAACAGGTAGTACATGAAAGTCCACCTGTAAGTCCTGTAATACCTAGACGTTCAACACGTGAAACCAGACCACCTGACAGGTACCAAGCAAGTGTAGTTTGCCAAGTTAGTAAAGTTCCAGCTACTGTTGAAGAACTTAGAATGTATCCTGCAAAGGATCAAGAGAATTGGCATACAGCGATGGAGAAGGAACTAAATTCATTAAAACAGATGGAAGTTTATGAAAATGTTAAATTACCTCCAGGTGAAAAGTCCATTGGCTGTAAATGGATATTTAAATTAAAAACAGGTAAAAATGGGACTGTTACCCATAAGGCTAGGTTGGTAGCTCAAGAATTTAATCAAACTGCATGTGATTATGATGAAGTGTTTGCACCAAGTCTAAAAGCAACAACCCTGAGCAGCTTTAGTGTGGGCAGCTAAGAAAAACTATATCATAAATCATTTAGATGTAGAAACTGCTTATCTGCATGCACCATTGCAGCACATTATATACCTAAAGAAACCTGTAGGGATTAAGGATAATAAAACAAATAATGACTGCTGGAAGCTTAAAAAGAGTCTCTATGGATTAAAACAATCTGGTTATGAATGGAACCAATATATTGTTAAGGAGTTAAACAATATAGGGTTTAAAGCAGGTTTAGCTGATCCATGTTTATTTAAGAAAGAGACAAATGGAATAGTGTCATTATTATTGTTGTTTACAGATGATATTGCTTTAATTACAAAAACTAATAATGAAGCTACTGAAATAATATCATTATTAGGTAAGAGGATAAAATTAAAGCAATTAGGAGAGATAAAACAGTATTTAGGATTGACAATAAATAAAACCAACGGTGGCTATAACATATCTCAAGAGGATAAGATTTATCAATTACTAAAAACATACAAGATGGAACTTTGTAAGCCGGCAAAAACTCCAATGGGTAAGGAATTTTGCCGCACTGATGCTCAAAGTTCAAAATTTGATAAGACTATCTATCAGTCGCTAATTGGTAGTTTATCATACATTAGTAATTGGTCAAGGCCAGATATTGACTATAGCATTAATCAATTGGCACGATTCAATGCTGAACAACACGACAAAGCGTATCTTAAGATATCTTAAAAGGACAATGCACTATGCATTGTATTTGGAGCCAAAAGATGATTTGATTTTAAGTGCATATGCTGATGCAAGTTTTGCAACAGACATAAACACTAGGAAATTAACTTCAGGAATGGCTATACTGTTAGGAAAAGGATTGATTGGTTGGAGGTCAATTAGACAGCAACACATAAGTATGTCCACAATGGAAGCAGAATTTTCATGTCTATCTTTATTATGTACTGATTTAATTCTGTATAAACAGTTATTATTGGATATGAGACTAACTGTTAATGATTCCATTGTAGTGTATGAGGACAATCAAGCGGCCATACGGATGGCTACAAATATTGCTGTGAAAACAAGATCTAAGAATACAGATCTTAGATATCTGAATGTAAGGCAATCTGTAAAAAATGGTTTAATAAGACTGGAATATTGTATGACTGAGCAAAATATTTCTGATCAATTTACAAAAGCCCAAGGTGCAGTGAAACACAAAGAAAGTTGTGATGACTATGGGTTGAGGTGGTAAATAGATATATATATATATATATTATTATATTACCCAAAAGGGGAGAATGTTAGGAATAACAAGGTTACCTAACGTAGTTTGGGTAAAATAATATATATAAACTATGATAGTAAGTTTAAGTGTGTGTCACTTTAAACTGCAAAGCATGAGCAAGAGAACCTGACGCTTGCTGACACTTGCTGGTTTGATGGATTGATGGTTTGCTAACTGCGTGTTTTCCCTACTGCTGAGTTGCTGAAGGAAGAAAGGAGGTTTGACTTCTTCATATCTCTACTGTGAGGAGATATATTACTGGACTGATATCTGTAAGTTTACTGGCCTCTTTTTTGACACTGGACTTTGCAACTGATTAATCCCCGGACGGACTGAATTAGTGAATGATATATGGACTGTTTTGACTATGCTAAAACTATTACTGGAATAAACTATTTAACTAGCACAGTGTATGACATAAGACATAAGAATTTATTTGTCATTACACTCGCAAGCGGGTGCAACGAAATGAGGTGCTCTTCCACAAGTATCTGTTTTACTGAGTGTAAGCTACAAAAACGTTTATCTCACATATTTTGCCTGACTGCTTGACTGCCGTGCAGATTCTGCTAGGGTGTATCCCTAACAATTCTCATTTAAAAAAAAAGGCCCAGGAAGGCTATCCAGTTTCTCCTTCCCTATGCACAAATCATCCATTTCCTCACTCTCAGATGGATTTGGAAATACACAACCAAATCCTTGCTCCCACACAGTTTTGAGGAAACCATCCTCTTTGGCTGAGAAATGGTTTCTTGTCTGGAGAAAATGTTGAAAACCTGCAACTTCATTTGAGGAAGCTACGAAGGTCAGAGCACCATGGAGGACTTGGATATCCCAACTCTTCTGATAAAAGAATGAGGCAAGACCCACTCTTAAAGCCATGATCCACCTTTACCTTTTGGTTTTATAGAAACTATTTCCATTTCAGGTAGACGTAACAACCATCTTAAATTTAGAAGATAATTATCATTGACTATAACAGCATTAGCTTTGCTGTTAACAAAAGTATGAAAACTTTTGAGAAGTCACTTCATATTATCAAAAACAGTGTTGATATAAAATGGTCTTAATTGTTCCAAAAATGCAATGCAAATACCATAGAGAGGAAGCATTGAAATAATTAGATGCTCAAATTTTCCTCTAAGCCCTTTCACAAATATTCCAACCCAAGTCTATCTGAAATGCAAAAGTAATCGAATAATCCCCATGTAATGATGTTCTTCACCTGGAACCATACAGTAGTAGATAGGGTTTTCATTTGAAGAAGAACCAGTTGGAAACTATCAAAATCAAAGTCAGGTGAAATTAAAAAAAACAGACTAAATACATGATCAACAAAAGAATATTTTAAATTTAATCCCTGAAATATTTCAAGTTTTTTTGCACATGGTACTAATGATACGATGGCTGTATTAAATTATCCTTGTGTTCTCTTCTAACTCTATAATCCTATGATTATCTCAGTGCATGTCCTCTGAATTGGCTTCCATAAAATTACTTTCTGAATTCCTGCTTTGGCTGATTATTTATATAAGTATTTACTTCCTTCTTTAATTTGAGTGCTATTACCTTGCCCAAGATTCAAAAGATTCTGGGTAGCATATTTCTTGGGAAAATGCACAAATGTAAATCTTCTTTAGAAGTTTATATACATATATTGAAGTACATATTAAGAAATTACCTCTCTTAATTTCTTTATTCTAAGTTTTGAATGTATTTTCCAACAATCACAATCAACTGTATCTAAAAATACAAATCAAAGTATGGCTATGTTGTCATTAATTCATCTTACCTGTGGAACTTTGTAAGTGCTTAAAATATCTGCCATTTCAAAAGAAATGGCAGGATCACGATCTCCAACAACTGATATGAGTTTGTTCAATTTGTAATTGGGGAAAAATTGTTCTGACTAGAGAAAAGTTCCATTGTAGCATAATATGTCTGAGCCCCAGCATAGCTATCATAGATTCTGAAGCCCAAAGTGATGTTAGGTAAGATGCAGAGGTCTTCATTGATCTTCTTCACAGCAAATATATGCTGATAGTACTTAGTCAGGACTCTGCAAAGAGAATCAAACGTTGTATCAAATAAATTCCTGCCTCTAAAAAGGATAGTAAAACTAAAGTACATGAAAAAGTGTCTTATAAACCATCACTTTTTCATCTTAACCAATTAATAGATGAAACCCCATCAAAATAACAATTTAGAAATTAATCGTCACTGCTTCATGTTAAGCAATTTATATATTACCTGTATAAATATTGTGGAATTAATTTTGAGGGCAATAATTAAAGGGTATTTCTTTTTTCTCTTTACTCTTTTTAAGCTGTTCTAATTATATGAAGGCTGACCAAAATTGTTACCAAGAAAGTAACATTGTATACTTGGTACCTGAAATTGGATTAATCATTTTTTCCTACACTAGATATGGTTTAATTTTAATTTAAATGTCTACAAGAATGATGATTTTTTTAAAAAAAATTGTCTGGCTTGTGAAACATATTTATAACAAATTATATCTTGTTGAAAATCAAGCAGCAATGCTTTTATAGCACCTCAAATACTTCTTAAAGAAAGCATATTGTAATTATTTGTTATTACATTACGAGGCAGCTTAAAACTCTTTGTATACTAGAGAATCTACCACAACTGGATCATCATTCACATAATTTTTTCTCTCAAATTTCTGTAAAAACTGGTGCTACTGATATGTTTATGAAGTTGATAAGCTATGTTGTAAGAAATACATAACAGAAAAATTGGGAGGAAAATGATTAAGAGAATTAAGAAAGGTAGAAGTAGAAATTTTACCAATAAAAGAAGATTGAGAGCATATGATTCTGCTCTCTGCTTTTCCACCTTTTCCCCCCACCCCTCCAAAAAACACTTTCAGGTTATAAGAAAAGTATTCTTGGGAGAAAGTTGTCTCATTTACCGAGATGAAACATGTTGTATGTCTTGGTGAGCATCATTATTCCTCTGGTACAATAAATTTTGCATCTTCTGCAGAGTTACTTTTAGAGGCTGATGCTATAATTCCTATCCCAAAGGAAAAGACTGGGAAAAGGAGTGGGACTCCCATTTTGTCAGAAAACAAAATCAGGTATTGAAATATTAACCAGGTATTGAAAGATTAATTTGGTTTGTTTTATTTGATTTGAGGAACATACAGTAGTTTTCATCTGTTGATTTTACAAAGTACAGTACCAGGAAATGATTTAATTGAAAATTATGATGCTATTTAAACTATAATTGGGGGGGAAATTATCACAGTAGCTAATTGTGATACACAGAGTAGATGTACTAAAGAATTTTAACTAGATTGATATAGACAACAGAAAGAAAATAATGACTTACAGAGATTCACCAACAACAGAATGATGGGGATCATCCTCAAAGTTTCCTATATCTCTAGTTATTAAGAGAAAAGAAGTAATGCCACCAATGATTAGATCACCTGGTTGGAAATACTTGTGATCAATTGGGATAGAATCTTGAATGCTACATTTTATTGGTTGAGTCTTGCAATCCATATGTGGCAGTAACAGTAAGAAACAGATCAAAGTTCTCATAATAAATATTAATCCAAGGTTAACAAAGTTCCCAAATTGAACCATCTTGAACCAAACTGTGTCCCTCAAATTATTTCCATTCTGTTTTGAATCTTAGAAAGAAAATGGCTTTGAGAGCACATTTAATTATTTTACCTGTCTCTAAATTCTAATTATTTTATTGTCCATTAACACTTGCTATTCATCTTTCTGAGAATAATAATTTCTCAGTTAGGGCTTTGTAGGACAGCAGAGATAATAATACTCTTTTGCTAATTATAAGGGGAAGAGGTAAATGGTACCCTTTAAATTTCAATTTCCACCCTTTTAATGAAATAGTAAGGGCAGAATGAGTCAATGATCACTGGCTTGAGTGTAGAAACAGTTTGTAAGATTATGGGAAGTTAGACATGGCAAAGATGGAGAAATCTATTCCATTTTACAAAGCCAGGCTAACATTTTTAGCAAAACAAAAGTTTGATAAAATATGAGGGCATAAACATAGCAACTCTTTGCAACCACATGCATTTTTGTCTTGCAATTGTCTTCATAACTGCACTGAGATTGTAGAAAAAGTTTTCATTGACTTAATGAGGTGCTTTATTTATTTATTTTATTTATTTATTTTGTCAAGCAATGATAAATTAACAGGTATAAGTATAAACATAGTTATGGATACATGAAATGGATACATATAAGAAAAATAAAAGAAATAAAAAGAAAAAAGAAACAATAGGACAGGGATGGTAGGCACGTTGGTTCGCTTATGCATGCCACCTAGGAAAGGGGTGAGGTCAATAGTAGACAGTCGAAGGTTAAAGTTTTTGGGGTTTGGGAAAGAAACAACAGTTAGGTAGAGTATTCCAGACATTGACCAATGTTGCTGAAGTTGTATTTCCTGCAATCGAGTTTGGTGCAATTAACCTTGAGTTTGTATCTATTGTTTGCTCCTGTGTTGTTATGGTTGAAGCTGAAGTATTCATTGACAGGTAGGACATTACAATGAATAATTGTATATACTATACTTAGATCAGACCGAAGGCGGCGCAGTTCTAGGTTTTCTAGGTCTAGAATTTCAAGTCTGGTGGCATAAGGTATTCTGCAACGAGTAGAGGAGTGGAGAACTCTTCTTGTGAAATATTTCTGGACTTTCTCAACTGTGTTAATATCAGATACGTAATGTGGGTTCCAGACTGATGAGCTGTATTCAAATATTGGTCTAGCAAATGTTTTGTATGCTCTCATTAGCAGTGTGATATTACCAGAGAAAAGCTACATAGGATTAGGTTAACAACTCTTAATGCCTTTTTAGCTATGTAGTTACAGTGGGCTCTAGCATTTAGGTCATTAGAGATGAATGCTCAAAGGTCCTTGACAGAGTTTGGATCATCAACAAGGTCTTGACTATTCAGCCTGTATTTTATTTTCTGATTTTTTTTTTTTTTTTGCCAATATGTAGGACAGAGCATTCACTTGTTGAGATTTGAAGTTGCCATTTGTTTGACCATTCTGATACATAGTCAAGGTCTTTTTTTTTAAAAAAATAGATTTTATTAAATTTACTATTTAAAAACACATCGACAATACATTTACAAAGTAGAAAGAAAAACGGGTGAGAGGGAAAGAAGGAAAACACCCGGCCTAGCACATCGGATAAAGGCTGGTTGGGGAAAGAGAAAGGATATAGAGGGAGAGAAGGGAAGGAAGGGAGGGAGAATAGGGTAGAAATACAAATAAAAACGAATGATATCTTTTTGTGACAGTCTGTAAGGATCATTTCTCTTCATCATATCCAATCTACTCCTCTTTTCCATTATGTTTAAGTTACTTTTTATCATTTACATAATTTGTCTCTGTGTAAGCCAATTATACCATGAGTCCCAGTTGTCATAAAATGTTGAGGACTCTTTGTTTTTTAATGCTATCGTTAATTTATCCATTTCAGCACACCCACAAATTTTCTGAATAACCATTTGCTCTGAAGGTGTATGAGGTAATTTCCAACATTGAGCAAAGGCTAATCTAGCTGCGGTTAGAATATGGATTATTACATATTTTGTCTTTTTGGATAAATATCTATCAGAGATCCCTAACAGGAAGAACTCTGATTTATAGACTATTTGTTCTTTAGTTATCTCCTCCAACCATTTTCTGATTTTTTGCCAAAATTTTTGGGTAGTTTTACAAGACCACCACGTGTGGAAAAATGTTCCTTCAGTGCTTTTGCATTTCCAACACCTTGAGCTCATGTTAGGGATATGTAAGAGTGAGCATTTGTTTGTTGAGATTTGAAGTTGCCATTTGTTTGACCATTCTGATACATAGTCAAGGTCTTTTTGAAGGGTAGCAGTATTGTCTGTGGTGTTGAATAGCTTTACATCATCAGTGAAGAGAATGCAGTTGCTCTTAATATGATCACAGAGATCATTTATGTAGAGTATGAAGAGAGTTGGTCCTAGAACACTGCCCTGGGGGACACCACTGTTGACAGGTACAGAATTTGATAGGACGCTCCCAATTTTGACCATTTGTTGTCTGTTTGACAGCAATACTTCTATCCAGTTATGCAGGTGTCCAGAGATACCGTAAGATTTTAGTTTTAGGAGTAGTTTATTGTGTACCACTGAATCAAAGGCTTTACAGAAGTCTATGTAGATTGCGTCTATTGCTTTGCCCTGATCAAGTTGAGTAGACCATATGTTTCTGCAGTGTAAGAATTGCAGATTACAGGATAGTTTTTTTCTGAAACCAAATATTAGAGGGTAGGTTGTTTGTCTCTAAGTGGAGGATAATTGATTGGTTAATAATTGATTCCATGGCTTTACAGGTGATGCAGCATAAAGAGATTGGTCTGTAATTTTCAATGAGACTGGGGTCTCCCTTTTTGAAGATGGGGATGACCGTGGCTTGAGAACATAGGTTTGACAAGGAGCTGGTCCTGAAAGATTTTTTCAAAGATTATGCTTAGAGGTTCGGCTATGGCAGTGGATAGCTTTTTTAAGAAGTAGGCATATATTCCATCCAGTCCAATAGATAGAGATGGTTTTAGATTGCGTAGTGCTTTTTCAACATTGTCTTCTGTAAAATCGATATGTATTAGATCATTGTAGTTTTCTGTGGTTTGGCTAGGAATACTGGGCTTGATCCATTGCTGTTTATAAATACTGAGCCAAAGAATGTGTTAAAGAGATTGGCTTTAATGGTGTCATAATTGCAGTCTTTACCATTTGGTCCTTTCAGGGGTGGGATGGACCTTGAGTCTTTTAGTTTGTTTTTACAAAATTGTAGAAAGTGTGGGTGGAATTGGTGCTTAAAAGGTTTTCCTCTTGTTTAATGTGATAATTGGTGGATTCAGTCTTTATCTGGTGGCATAAGTTTTTGTATCGACTTTTGAAGTTGGGAACATGACCAGATTTGCTTTTCTGCCAGAGTGATCTCTTTTTGGATTGAAGTTTCCTTATTGTTATGGGTAATCTGGTTTTTGGGGGCGGGGGGTTGCTGTTGGTACATATAGTTTGATGACTCTTTTGACTTCAAGTAAAAAAATGTAATGATCTTCAACAATATTGCATCCAGTGAATAGAAATTGCCAATAAAGGGATGAGAGATTGTTGTTTATAAGATCATAGTTGCCTTTTTTGAAGTTATAATCGGGGATTCCATTGTTGTGATGATTTTTGTGTGGACATATGTTGAGATAAAAGTCAATCATGTTGTGGTCACTGTTGGAAAACGGTTCTTTAATTTGTATTCCATAAATTGAATTCAAACTATTGCAGGAGATAGATCAAGGCAGTTATTAAGTCTAGTATTATTGGTTACTAATTGTTCTAGTCCCAGATTTGTTACAGCATTGTAGAAGGTTGCTTGTGTGTGTTCAGTTGTACATTCATTAAGGGTCCAGTTAATATGAGGTAGATTGAAGTCCCATTACCATTACCAAAAATCTAGTGGATCTAGTGGTGACACTTAAGAACAATGTCTGTTTTAAAGATGCTGCAGAGAATGATTCAGAAGTGTCCCAGGACAGCTTGCATGTAAACTTCCACCATTTCAGCACATTCAAACAAAGCAAACAAATTGAACTAACGTTAATTATAATAATATTAAAATTATCTAGCAAGATTAAGCATTATTAAAAAGTGAGAAAGTAAGAACTCTTTGATTCTTTTGAAGGCTTATGTCAACATTCCAGAAAAAACAAACTCCAACACCAAAACTCTGAGGCAGGCATTTTCTCAAAGTTCCAGTTTATTAGAGTAATCATACTGGCACATCTGGGAAAACCCAAATCTGAGAGTTCTGGATTTTTCCACAGTATTTCAAAACATAAATCCATCCCCTGCACACAGCAGTCCATCACATGGTCCAATAACCATCTGTCCCCACTTGAGACATCCCCTAACCATTAATCATCCAAGTACAGGAAAGACATGACCTTGACTGCAAGGAAGAATGCTATTATGTCTAATTACATACACTCTACAAAATCCTAGCTCCCAATTTCCCAGGCACAGGAATTTGGCAGAGTGGAAGCTTCTGGTGCTAATATAGCTTCCAAAGCTGACAGCCTATGGTCAAATCAAAATTCTTATGTTCTGTTACATAAACTGGGAAAAATAACTGAGAAGATCTCTTGATCCCTAATCAGCATAACATGAGTTGGTTGCACCTAAAACAGCTTTATCCTGACAGTTTTCGAGATGACTACTTCAAAAAATATAAAATATACTGGGTAAGAAAAAGCTCTGTTGGGATACATGAACAAAATCTGCATGTTCCTGAGTATTTCCTGATCAATTTTATCTGAAATCTTCTTTCATGGACATAAGATACTAAATAATGATGGTGAGATTGGGAGAAACATGATATTCAAACATTATATTTCAAAAAATATAATCCAGTTAATTATTTTAATTATACCATAATTATTAACTATAACATAATTATTTTCTGTTTCATAAAGGAATGAATTAATGATGTTCCACGTATCTCTATTTTTCTATGATTGAAGAAAAGTCTTATACATGTATTGTTCTCCAACCTTTATGATTATCTTTTTACAATTTACTGTATATCTGCCAATCGTGCTATCTATAGCATACAACATAATAATGCCTTAAGCAGTCTATAAAAACCCTTAATGCTTGCATTATTATGCTCATGTTAGCATATACTACTTTGGACTCTCCTCATGGGGGATAGAGTTTGTGGCTATCTATTGGGTTTTCCTGATGATTTTATAATTCTTGTGTATGTCAAGTTTATTTATTTATTTATTAAATTGATATGCAGCCCATCACCCTATGAAAAGTAACATTTTTCTGGGTGACTTCCAATTAAAACCACAAATATAAATATATATTAAAACATTAAACGCAAAGGCAAAAGAGGCAAAATTGGGACATTCTTGCTGATTTCCCCATTGAGTTTACATGTGAGGATCTGTCAGGGAATATCAGAAATCTCTCTCTTCCCTTCTTCCCTCCTTTCCTTCTTTCCCCCTCCCTTTCCCTTCCCTTTTCAATGGTCAGGTAAGTCACTATTACTGGGAGGGCAGTGAAAGATTATGAGACTGCCTGTGAAACTGTCATGGAACATTGAAAATGAAGATCATAAGACAACTCAGCAGCCCTGCAGCAGCTAGTAACACTGAAGTAGCTATAACTTTCCCAAATATATTCCCTTGGCAGTCATGGGTCTTGAATGTTGAACACATTTTGTAATATTCCCTATTTGAGATAAATGGTGCCTTTATGATGCAGTGATAATGAAATTTTTTAGTAGTATAGAGATAGACAGGAGTCCTTGTGTGTATACTGTTAACAATTTTTCTTAACTGTTCATTGCTATTTAACCTACACAACAACATTGCAAAATATGATTTGTACCCAGGCAAGATTATGTATCCCAATATACATATACATCCCCATAGAGATTAGAAACAAACTTTTCTTTTTTGAAACTTTAAATTTTTTTGAACATGAATCCAATCAAGTTTTCCTCAAATTCTGAGGTACATTCTTAAATAGAACCATACTTCCTCATTTCTCATATTTTCAATTATAATTGAATTATAATCAATTTTAAAAACTTTGCTCATATACCAAACACATGCCTGAGTATTTTGACCACCCACCCCAAATCAGCGGTTTAAAGTAAACAGACTTAAAAGAAGTGATATTAAAGAGAGAAATAATGAAAAAGGGATATTTTTGTGTATTATAAAGATTTTCTTTTTATTAGTTGTTCCCTGTTGTTTAGTTCTGGCCTAATAATGATTAGGTAACATTTTGGGAGATATATGCAGCCTAGCAACCCAGCACTGGAAGCCAGAATGGAGAAAACCTCCACAGCCACCATGTATTTGCCTTTGGTGCTCAGGTAGGAAGGAACAAAAGAGAGCCACACACTGCAAAAGATCAGCATGCTAAATGTGAGACATTTGGCCTCATTGAAACTACTGGGAAGCTTCCTGGAAAAAAATGCTGCTATGAAACTGACAGCTGCCAGAAAGCTCATGTATCCCAGGACACAGTAGAACATGGTAGAGGAGCCTTCATTGCACTGCAGTATGATTTCCTCTCTTTCTGAATGGGTGTCAACATCAGGGAAAGGTGGAAATGTGAGCAACCATACTGTGCATATTCCTGTTTGAATTAAGGAACAAGAAAGAACAATGGAAATGGCCAATCTTCTTCCCACCCATTTCCTTAGACTGGATCCAGGTTTAGTGGCCATGAAAGCCAAAATCACTGTGATGGTTTTTGCCAGCACAGAAGACACAGCCACTGAAAAGATGATGCCAAAACTAATTTGTCGGAGGAGACATATTGTACTGCTTGGTACAACAAGGAACTGCAATGAGCAAAGAAAGCAGAGGAGGAGGGAGATTAGTAGAATGTAGGTGAGATTTTGGTCATTGGCCTTGACAATGGGAGTATTGTGGTACTTCAAAAATGTTGCCAGAATTACAATTGTACAGAGAGAAAAGAAAAACACCAGAGTAACTAAACTTATCCCCATTGGTTCCTTATAAGACAAGAAAGATATTTTCTTGGGAATACATGAATCTTGGTCTTTATTTGGATATTGACTTTCTGAACATTTTGAACAGTCATCCATATCTAGAATTGAAAGATATAAACACATATACATTTATTCTACAGTCATATCATTCTTAGTAATTATACAGTTGTTTTCTGCATGTAAGATTAGCCCTTATGTTAATTATTTTTCTGATTTTTTTGCTCTTGTATTTGAGAAATATCAAACATAGAAGAACATGGTAGTTATGTGATAAGGGGTGTGTGCATTATTCTGTCTGGGAGCTGAAATCCCAAATGGCAAAGTGAAAGTATTTGCTATCATAGTTATACCAATAGCAAACAATAGCACTTAGACTTACATACTGCTTCACAGCACTTTACAGCCCACTCTAAGGAGTTTACAGAGTCAGCATATTGCCCCCCAACAATCTGGGTCCTGATTTTACCAACCTTGGAAGTATGGAACACTTAGTTAACCTTGAGCCAGTGAGATTGGAACTGCTGAAATGCTGGCAGTTAGTACTCAGCAGAATTAGCATGCAATTCAATACTGCATTCTTATCACTGCACCAGCATAGTGCACTCATAAATTTCTATTTCTATTTTATATTATCATATTTTATATCTGTTATTTGTACTATTTGTTAACAATCAAGAAAAAATTATTTCTCTGAAAGTAGCACAATTTTGCTAAACTTTATGAAAGCTTTCACCCACAAATGGTTGCTAATGATTTTGTTGTTATGGGATAGTTTGGTGTTCTTCATTTTATTGAATATACATTTATTGATCAGTTATGAAGATAAAGATTTTGTCTGTCTTCTTAATAATGACTTCATTTCATGTTGCTTACTCATTATATTTGCTTAATATTGTGCATCTCTATGTATCTCTTATTTTTACTACTACATAATTCTTCACAAGGTTTCCTAGAGACTATGATTGAAAATAATATAAATGTAAATAAATATAATAGTATTTTCCTTCTATCAGATACTTTATGATGTCTTTCAATTTTATATTCCTGTATAATAAAATAAAACTAATATTTACATCCATATATACAAACTTTGCTGAAGGAGCAAAAGGAAATATATTCCTTATTCTCCTTACATTAAAAATTTCCGAAGCTTTCTGAATCAAGTGGAATAGTTTGTGTAGACATTAGAATGGAATTTTTTAAAAAATGTACCACAATCTCAATGTAAGAGAAACTACATGCTTTAATCTTATTTTAATCTAGTCTGCTAAAAGTTGGGTAGTTTTTTTTTTTTTTATAAATCACATCTAAAAGTTTTAAATGCATTCAGAAATAAATAAATGTGCCCTAGAATGATATGTCCTGAATAGACAAAGCATATAACTTAGCTCCTATATGTCTGTGTTCATGGATCTGCCTGGGCTAACCTGCAGAACTATAAGTCAACTTACCCTTCTGGATTGACATTTTATCTTTGGGACATGGAGGACAATCATAGCAGCAAAATGGTTTTCCTTCCTGTTGTCTCTTAAAATAACCAGGGAAGCAGCTCTCTGTACAAACTGAAATGGGGGAGGTCTGTACAATAAAGAAAAAATAAAGTGTTAGCATTTAATCCTATATTTTGAAAATAAAATTGAAAAAAGCATGGTCAGCCTATACTGTATAAATTTAAATAATACAAATTTTAAAGTGTTTACATCAACTTCAATATAAAACTTTTCATGACTGAATTATTTTTATAATGTAATAATATAATATATAATAAATACAATGTATACAATACAACACAGCCTAACACAATACAATATAAATACCTCAAGGGGCAGATTTGGTGGAGCACTAGGTCTTTTTCTGCCATTAGTTCTTTTTATTTCTAAATTTTCAATATACTTAAACTCTTATTGGTTTTTGTTAATTGCTTATGGCTCTAATTATTTCAAGCTCCAACAAGTCCATAACAAAAATAACAAATCTTGCTAAGAAATCTTGCAATTTCTCAGATGGTTTAACAAGCCTTCTTTCCAATTTAGGACATAATGAGTCATATTGTAGAAAAATGATTGTTGAAAAAGAATTAAAGAATTTATCATCCATAAAAATTAACACAAAATGCTTCAAGCTTAAGAGAGTGATCAAATCTAAAAACCTGGGACCCTACATTGAAAAAAGGACAGAATCTGTCAGTGTTACATACATGTTTATCTATAGGTATGTTGATTTAAAAATTTAGTTAGTTATATACATATTGATTTGCATAGTATTTTTTTCTATAGCTTCATTCAACTGCTAAATGTGGAGAATGTTTTCTGAAATAGTCTCCTTAATTGTACTTAATAGCTAGACGATTGTGTTTAATAAAAACTGGAACAAGTTAAAAATTTGCTCTGCCTTTCATGGAAGATGAAATCATAGATAAGGGCAGACTTACTACAGGGAGATCTGGCTAGCCAAGGCTACTAAATATCTTGCCATTTGTTTTCATGTTATTGATGATAACTCAATCAGAATAAAACTGGAAGAAACCTTGGAGATCTTCTAGGCCAACCCCATATTCAAGCAGGAAACCCTAAACCATTCCAGAGAAGTGACGGCTAGTCTCTTCTTAAAATCCTCCAGTGATGAAGCACCTATAACTTCTGAAGGCAAGTTGTTCCATTAGTTAATTGTTCTCACTATTAAGGAGTTTCTCCTTAATTCCAGTTTGCTTCTCTCCTTGGTTAGTTTCCATCCATTGTTTCTTGTCTTGCCTCTGGTGCTTTGGAAGATAAGTTGACCCCTTCTTCTTTGTGGCAGTCCCTCAAATACTGGAATCCTGTTATCATGTCACTCCTAGTCCTTCTTTTCTCTAGATTGGCCAAAGCCAAATTCTGCAACCATTCTTCATATGTTTTAGTCTCCAGGCCTTTGATCATCAGTTGCTCATCTCTACATCTTTTTCCAAGGTCTCAACATATTTTTGATAATGTGATAGCCAAAATTGGATGCAATATTCCAGGTGTGGCCTTACTAAGTTTTTATACAGCAGCACTAATATTTCACATGATTTTGATTTTATGCCTCTGTTTAAACAACCAAGGATTCTATTAGCTTTTTGGTGGCTGCTGCTGTTGCACATTGCTGGCTCATATTTAGGTGATTGTCCAAGGTTACTCACAGTTACTGTTTTTGAGCCAGATTTTACCTAATCTGTACTTGTACCTTTGGTTTTTCCTGCCTAAGTGTAAAACCTTGCTTTTCTCCACATTAAATTTCATTTTGTTGGATTGGGCCAACTGTTGGATTATTCAAATATGTCATTCAATCAAAACCACTGGATTACCTCATCCAGAGGCTTTATGTAGAAGTTCAATCATGGGGAAAAAAACCCAAATCACCTGGAACTCTCAGGGGAGCAGTCTCTATGATGATCTTGCCTTTCTCACAACTAAAGACTGAAATAAGCATTGTAGGAATGAATGAAACCACTGCAGAGCCCAAGATTTGCAGATATTCCAGAAGGATAAAAATCATTCATTGTATCCTTAATAAGTGTCATATCTCATTTTAGTTACAGAATTAACAACCCTTTTAAAAACTGCTTGCGCCAAAGGAATAAAAAAACTATATATCAAATCAATTTACCTGAAATTCATTTCTGGAAGGGGAAAATTGTTTCAAAAATATAATTTGTGTTTTTCGCCCAAACATTTAAGGAAAACAATATGGTTGATTCATTATTAATGGAATGTAAAATAAATTGTAATGCACAGCATCCAGATTCACACATGAAGAATTTAAACTGTCTACTTTACTATGTTCTACCCATAGTACAAGAATCTGCCCAGTTAACATCCCTTTCCTTGGGAATAATAGATAAGATTAACCTGACTCTATGGTATTTGGGGGGAGGTCAAGTCATTGTGGACACACTGAGGCTAACTCCCACTTGATCTTTCCTCCTTTCCTGGTTGGGAGCGTCCCAACATTTTATTATTTGTTTATGTTAATATATACTCTATTTAGATGTCACTCACTCACAGAGCACCTCTAATTAATAGGTTAACAGAGTTAGGAGCAGTGGTGGGATTCAGCATATTTGCACTGTTTCACCCAAACTGGTAGCTAACTGCTTGTGCAGTTCAGAGAACCAGCTAAAAATAAAGTGCAAGGTGGGTTCCCCTCTTCCCTTCAGTTAATAACTCTGGGATGACAGCCAAGAACCACTTAACAGGCTACTTCATTGTGATAACAGCTGACACATGCCTTGAATAAAGTCGATAAACAACAGAAACTGACAGGATTAGGGCGGGGAAACATCCAGGAAACCCATCAGTCACTCATCTAGGGATGCGACCTTCAGGAAGAAGGACAAGATTACAAACATTTTACAAACATGGTTTGTAAACTGTTTACAATAAAACAGTTGGTTTTACAATTGGTTTACAAACATTTTACAATCACTTTTGGTGAATGTCTCAGCTCTCTTCTCCCTGAGATCCTCTGCTTTTTTCACCCTTGCCTCCACCTTTCTGTCTTAATGTAGCCGCTTAGTGATTTCTGCTGCCATTGCCTGTCAGTTACATGGTTGTGTTTATCTGATGTTTTTCCACATAACCCAAGCATGTGAGACAAGTAAGAATTTCACAGGCTATGCCATCATTAGAGAATAAACCAAAAAGTAGAGAAAAATAAAGTGGATAAAAATGAAATAAATCCAGTAATGTAAGGCATGTGACTAGGCAGTCAGCACCCCTCTCCTTTAGAAGGACATCATTTTCACAAATGATTTCTTTATTTTGTTAGATGTTTATCCTGTCTTTACTACTTTATAAGGAACTCAAGGTGGATAACTTATCTAATATTCCTTGCTCCTCTTAGCTTCCCCACAACCACAATCTAAGACACAGTTTGGGCTGGCAGAAAATGGCTGGTCACTCAGTCATTTTTTTCAAGATTAAAATGGGATTAGAACTCAGAGTCTCTTGGTTTCTAGGCCAGCACCTGAACCACTACTTTGCTTAATAAAAAGAATGTCAAAATAACTTATAAGAATTGCATGCAGAGGGTGACAGGACAGGGACGTCCAGAGGTGGAGAAGCCCAGCTGTGGCTTTCAAACACCTCTTCTCGTGTTTGGAGTGATCCTTAGTGGATACATGAAACCCGTAGAGCTTCGTGTCAGCATAGAGGACCCCAGGTTGCTGTTTGGGGGAAGGCAACCCCCCAGCAACAAAGGAAGAGCCTCTGAGACCAGCATGAACGAGCCAGCCTCCAGCAAATGGTGGCTCCAAAGTCCGGCCTGTCACTGAACTGACGAGGCGAAGTGTGACAGCCTGAAAGATCTGAGCAGAAAAGGGCGGAAGGACTATAAAAGTTGTGACAGAAATCGGTGTCTGATCCTCCCTGTTTTGATGTGAGTAACAGTTGTCGGAAGCTGGAGATAAGCGGCTAGAAAAGCGGTCTGAAAAGTGAAAGGGGGGACAAAAGCAGGCAGAGAGGCTCATTACTTAAAGTGAAAGTGTGGATTGGAGTGTTCGGAAGGAGATTGCTGGGAAGAGAAGAAGGCTGTGGGGAATTCAAGAGGCTTGTGAGGGGGCTGCCATCTGAGACCAGTTCCTGAGAAGACCAGAAGATTAGAAAAGGATTATAGCTGCGAAGGAGGGAAGAGCGGGGCACAGAGAGTGGGATACCGATCCGCTGACTCTTATGTGAAAGGTTTTCTGCCTGTTAGCAACATTGCTTACAAAACTGATTTCTAACGTGACTGATTTGGAGCGACAAAGTGACAGTGGACTGATAATTGCTGGCAGAAGGGAAGAAGAAGAGGGAAGAAGAAGAAGGAAAGGGACAGATGGAAGCCTGGTAAAGACTGATCACGGAGCGCTGAGAGCAATTAGTCAGCACTTCCTCCCTTTGCTCCTCTGGCTCGCCCAGGAAGAAAGACTATAAGGCAGAAATGCCAGCCTCAACTCAGATTTGTCTTCCTTTGGTACCAATTCCACAGACACGTGTCTAGCAACCCCTCAAAATCTAAAATACCCTTTTCCTTCCACACCCTCTCTTTCTCCCTTTCTCTCTTAGTCTTTTCTTTCTCTCTACAATATTTATAAATTTAGGTATAAAGGTAAATTGCTTTTTATAGATATAAGTATTAACTGATTAGAGTGTCTTGAACATATAATAATTCTAAGGATTGTTAAATATGGTTGATTTAGATTAACTGGAACTCTCAACATCAATACACAATATAGGATAAAGGTATATATAGAGTGAGAAATCTTAGAGTTGTTGGTAAGCTTTAAATAAGTTTGACCTGACATGGTATTGATTTATTAGTTGTAAAATATAATTAACTTTGGTATATAAACTTATTATAGAGAATAATATATAGTATTTGATAACATTTTATAATATTGGAATTTAAATCACCCAAATGACAAATTGGGCTGTAGAAAGAGATCTAAAACAACGTGGTGGTGTAATTTTAGTAAACAGACCTGTAATCACATTCAAGGGGCTATAAAACCGAATGGTGATCTGGGACAATATACTTAACATAGTTCAATTGCAAAAACAAATCTTATTAGAGATGACTTCCACAACAACCCCAACCCTGAAAACAGGAAGGAAGAACACCCAGACCTTGACGACAACTTTGGCATCAGCCTCCCCAACAACACAGAAAACTATAGAAGAGACCCTGACAGGAGAAAAACAAGTGACCATTACCAATGCTAATTTACAAGTGACATTATTATCCCTGCAAGAATCAATGTCCAGAATGCAGGAGATTATGATCAAGAACCACAGTGAGACTAGAGCTGATATTAGCGAACTGGAGGAAGAAATGGGTAAACTAAAAGCGGAGATGAGAGCAGACATACAGAAAGTTGAAGAAAAGGTTGGGACAATGCAATTGGCCATGGAAAGAACTGAAATAAAAATAAAACAAATAGAGAAGAGGACGGAACGAGTAGAGAAGAACCTAGAAAGGACTGAGGAAGACTTTAAAAACGTAAACAGAGAAATGGAAGATTCCTTGGTCCAACTAGAGATGGACAAAGCAGCGGCATATCTAAGGTTCCAGAACGTGGAGGAATCCAAAAATGAAGAACTAGAGCAACTAATGGCAGGTCTGCTAGCTAAACTAGTAGAAAAAGAGAAAGATGACTTACTCAAAGAATTCGACAAAGTCTATAGGGTGAATACCAATTATGCAAGGTGTCACAACTGCCCAAGGGAGATACATATCTGTTTTTTAAGAAGATGCATGAGAGACCTAATACTGAGAATGGCCAGAGATGAGAGAATATTATATAAGGGCAAAGAGATCATTGTTCTTAAGCAAATTCCAAGAAAAGTGAGGGCCATAAGGCAAGAATATAAATTTTTAGCCAATTACTTAAATAAAAAAGAAATTTCATTCAAATGGCTAATCCCAGAAGGGATATTAATATCATGGAAGGGAAGAAAAATTAAAATTGATTCAATAGAACAAGCACAAGACTTCCTAGAACAGCTAACAACCACGGAGGACCAACATGCTAGGGAGGAAATTCAAAGGAACATGCAGGAAGACCGTAACCGCCATAGGAACAAAGAAGAAAGACCCATCCAAATCCAAGGGAAAGACAACTTACAACAGGAAAGAGAAGAAACAACCCTATGTCAACCACAAGAAGAGAGCCATATAGTTACAAGACAAAAAGCGAAGCAAACGTAGGTAAATGGAGGAAGAAAGGAAAATTCTTTCCATCGATATAAACGGTTTAAATTCAAGACCCAAAAGGAAAAGGATTTTAACCAAACTAATAAAACAAAAGGTTGATATAATTTGCATACAAGAAACACACATTAGGAAAAATGAGAAATTTTTAGATTGTCCGAAACTGGGAAAATTATTTACAGCACCAGCAGATAAACACAAAAAGAAAGGTATTGCAATATATGTGAGAGATGACATAAAAGCGGAGCTAATTTGGGCGGACCCTGAAGGAAGAACTCTGGTGGTACAAATTTTGATTAATTGTATTACATTGTTGCTGGTAGTAATCTATGCCCCAAATGATGATCAAGGTAAATTTTTCAAACATCTCCACAAAAAAATGATGATCAAGGTAAATAAAAAAATCACCAAAAAAATAATAGATTTTGAAAAAGGCAATATTTGTCTGATTGGCGATTTTAACTCTATTGCTGACTATCAGAAAGATCATAGTAACACGAGTAAGAATAAAAAAGGAAAAAGAGAATTTTCGAAGCCATGTAAGGATATGAGGAATGAACTGAATCTGGTAGATATCTGGAGAAAACTAAACCCCCAAAAAGAACAGTTTACTTATTATTCTAACCCACATAAAATCTGGACAAGAATAGATATGGCTTGGATAAACTGTGAACTAGTAAACGAATTCAAAGATAGCGAAATCTTACCAAATGACTGGGCTGACCACAACCCAATTCAAATAACTTGGAGAGGTAGAAGAAAACCAAAGAAAAGATGGACTCTTAACACTCACTTAATAAAAGAAGAAGAATATACTAACAAATTGAAAGAACTGAACTTCTTCTTAAAGGAAAATAATAATGAACTTACTTCAAAACAAAATATATGGGACACAATGAAGGCAATTATAAGAGGAACAACAATTTCTTACAATGCTATGAGAAATAAAAGAAAGTATGCCCAACAAAGTAATCTACAACAAGAAATTAAAGAATTAGAAACCCAACTACAAAAGAACCCCAAAACCCAAAAAATACAAAATCAGTTAATGACAACTAAACACAAACTGAATTTACTGGGACAAGAAAAATTGGAGATAAGTCTGAAATTGACCAAGCAAATCTACTTTGAGCATGCAAACAAGCCAGGGAGATGGTTAGCCCACAAACTCAAAAAAACGAAGGAAAAAAAACTGATACACCAATTAATGGACAAGAGGGGCAATTAGCAAGATGAGATAGAGAAGAAAAAAGAGATCACCCATAAATACTTCGGGAAATTATATAAAAAGGAAGAAGTTAGTGAGGATAAAATAAGGAAATAGCTAGAGGAAGCGAACGATAAAGCAATTGGAGAGGAAGAGATAGAACTATTAAATAAAAATATTACATGGTCCGAATTGAAGTCAGCACTAGAGAAGCAAAGCAACAACAAATCGCCAGGACCAGATGGGATACCTGTAAAACTTTATAAAACAATCATAGAACAAATTGGACCACTGATGTTGGAAGTATTTAATGAGGTACCCTTAGCAGCTAGGATGCCGGACTCATGGAAGGGAGCCTTAATTTCGCTGATCCCGAAGGAGGATCTAGACCATAGATTCATTAATAATTACAGACCGATTTCGCTCCTGAATGCAGATTAGAAACTATTCTCTTCTATTATAGCTGATAGATTAAAACAGGTTTTAAACACACATATCATGAAGATCAAAATGGATTTCTCCCATTTCGACAAATCAAGAATAATTTAAGAACAGTGATAGACATTTCAGAATTCTATGAAGCCCATCCGAAAAAACAATTTGCATTTATGTTTTTGGACGCTGAAAAAGCATTCGATAATTTAAATTGGCATTTCTTAATACAAAAAATATACAATATGAACCTGGGCACTAGATTTGAAAACATCGTAACTACAATTTACCACACCCAACAGGCAAATATTCTAATAAATGGGGAACAAACTGGCCCAATAAAAATAGAAAAAGGGGTAAGACAGAGTTGCCCTCTCTCTCCTCTGCTTTTCATATTCGCCCTAGAATCACTCTTGACGTGCATTAGGCAAAATTCGAGAATTAGAGGACTGAGGATTACAAGTTTTCACTGATGACATGGTTTTCTTTTTGGAGGAGCCTATAGAAAAAGGACATAACTTATTAGAAGAATTAGAACGATTTGGAGAAGTTGCAGGACTCAAAATTAATAGGAAAAAAACAAAACTAATTACTAAAAACTTAACAGGAGACCAGAATAAAGAGTTAGGGACATCAATGGGAATACAGGTGACAAAAAAAATTAAATACCTAGGCATTTGGCTAACTCCACAAATCAAATCACTAAAAGAAAACAATTATGACAAACTACTCCAACAATCTAAGAAAGATTTAGATTCCTGGAGTAAATTACAGCTTTCTTTACTGGGCAGGATTGCCTTGATTAAGATGAATATACCTCCAAAATTTTTATATTTATTCCAGACAATTCCAATTAAATTAAATTAAAAATTTTTTATAGAACTAAATAAGATAACGCTAATATTTATTTGGCAGGGAAAAAAAGCTAGGATCAACGTAAAAGCCTTACAAGATCCGAAAAGCAGAGGAGGGTTAGCCCTGCCAAACTGGGAAATATATCATATGGCAGCCACTTTACTATGGATAAAGGAATGGGTGAATCTAACCAATAAAAGAACACTAATATTAGAAGGCCACGAAATGAAGAAAGGATGGCACACCTTCCTGTGGGAAACCCAGGCAATCATATTTCCATAGGCACCTTATCAGGGACTCGCTACTAACCAATTGGGAAAAAGTACGTAAAAAACTCTATCTAAAAATATCGATTTGGCTTTCTCCAATGGAAGCAATAGTACACCCTAATAACTTGGATATAACTAAAATGATTAAATACGAGAATTTATTAGACCCACAAGGAAAGCTGAAAACATGACAAGAATTACAAGAGTGAGGATTTATAATTGATCAGTGGGTGTACCTTCAAATCCATAGTAGATATAAACAAGATATTAAGGAATTCGGAATCTACAATAAATTGCAAACTTTAGACAAAATTCTATTAGGACCGAATAAAAAAAAAAATCTAAATTCTACAAACACTTATTGGAAACAGAACTAGAATAAGAGATTGTCAAGGGAAATATGATTGTGTGGAGCAGAAACGTGGGACGGAGTATCACCCTAGCAGAATGGGAAAGGATCTGGAATAGGAACATTAAGATCATGAAATCAGCAGCTTATAAAGAAAACTCATACAAAATGTTTTATAGATGGCACCTGTCCCCTTCAAGATTGGTGAAAATGCACCCCAACATGAGTCCCAAATGTTGGAAATGCCAAAACATAGAAGGTACCTTCTTCCATATGTGGTGGTCATGCAAAGAAACTCAGAAACATTGGCAAAAAATTAGGCATTGGCTAGAGGAGATTACTAAGGAACAAATTGAGTACAAACCAGAGTCCTTCCTTCTAGGAATTTTTGACAAACAAGTATCCAAAAAATCGAAGTATATTATAATTCATATCTTAACCGTGGCCAGACTGGTGTTCGCTCAGTGCTGGAAATCACCTTCTATCCCCACTGAACAAATGATCATTCAGAAAATTTTAGAATGTGCCGAAATGGACAAACTAACCCAATCATTAAAAAATAAAGAATCCTCAACCTATTATAACAATTGGAATCCTTGGTACAATTGGCTAAATCAAAGATAGACTATTTCGAGAAAAATTGTAGCCAAGGGCTACCTAAGCAGAGTTAATGAAAAGTACCGCTGACACTATATTTGAAGAAGAAAGGATCTTACAGACGGTCACAAAAATATGGTTTTATTTTAACTGTTTTTCCCATTTTATCCCCCCTTTCCCTTACCCTTCCCTCTCCTCCCTCATTTGCCCTTCTCTCTTTCCCTCTCACCCTCTGCCAAGGCCTGTTTGCTTTCTCTTCTGTATATAATTTGTAGATGTGTTGTTTTTAATGGTAAAATTAATAAAGTTTAAAAAAAAGAACTACATGCAGAAACAGGGTTGGAAGAAACAACTTGTAAAGCTGCAAACATCACAGATAATATTTCAGAATAATTTCCCATAGAATGATGACAGGGGTGGGATTCTACCAGTTCACACCTATTCACTAGAACCATTTGTTAACATTCTAAGCAGTTCAGAGGACTGGTTGTTAGAAGAAATTACTGGCCTAATCCTGTAAGGAAGGCAGGAAGGAAACATTCTGGTGTTGCTTACAGAAACTGCCTCTCCGTTAACCCTTATTACATTCTTGGCAGGACTAGACTTTCTGTCTCTGGAATTTCTTTGGAGGTTTTTTTCCCTCCTTTGCTGGTACTTTGCTTGTGTGGAGTGACCACTGAAAAATGTGACTTATGACCATTTTTCACACTTACGACTGTTGCAGCATCCCCACAGTCACAAGAGGCCAGGCGAGGAGATGTGTGCCTCGAAGTGAGTGATGTTGAGTTGGCCATGCCCAGCCAGTAACATGACCACCAAGCCATGTCACCCAGTCCCATGTCCACAAAGTATGCCCACCAACTAAGCCACGCCCACAGAACTGGTTGTTAAAAAAATTGAATCCCACCCCTGAATGATGGGGGGGGGACCACAAAAGGTTGTAACAAATTACAATCTGAGATGGACCTGTTAGTAGGAAAGGAGACTAGAATGAGCAATAATACTTTGCAACCTGAAGTCAAGATGTTTGGTATTTATTTGCACAAGGCAAGCATTCTTTTTATTTAAAAACTACTTGCTCCAGCAAGTAGTGACAAGAAGTGCCTGGAAGAGGAGCGGCGAGGTAGACTGGGCATGGCAAGGAGAGACTGGGCAAGATGAGGTGCCCCTTGACCCAGTCACCTGACTACCCTATACAGCTGGTCATTAGGGCAGAGAACCAGTTGTTAAATTATTTGAATCCCACCACTGATTGGAAGGGACCTTGTAGGTCATCTAGTCCTACACACCCAAATAGGACACCATTTCTGACAGCAGTCCAGTCTCTTCTTGAAATATGCGATCACATCTTCCCTGGACTTTCTTTTCAGTACACTAGCCACGGCCAATTCCTGCAACTATTCTTCATTGTTATATATTGTTATAGCTGCTTATCTCAGACAGATTCTAAGTGATACACAAAACTATTTTAAAAAAATAAGAAATTAAACACTTTGTAGAGTATGCTTCAAAAAGATTATAAATCAATTCATTTTGGCAAACTTTTTAGAAAAAGCATTATTATATTTTATTCTTCTAAAAATTGCTTTCAAATATACATTTTTATCCTGAGAATATAAGTTTAGGAATATATTTGGAAATTGATTGGTTCACCTGTGCCTAAGGCAGAACTCTAGCCTTGTGGTTTAATAACTGCACCAAACTGGTCCTCATCCTCTACTATAATGTTGGTATAAATACTTTATGTATCTTCTTGTCTTTTTAACAAATTCTTTATCTTAACAGCAACATATATTTTGAGAGCCATACTATTTTATGTAATCACTTAGATATGCCTGCTTTTCAGAAATTTTGAATTTGTACCCTGCTTACAATTATTCCCAGTTTTTTTTATAATCTTTCTATGTTAAATGATATTGAGCTACTCTTTGGATATCACCTGATCATTAAAAAAAAAATCAATTACATTTAGAACCTACTTGGTTGAAAGTGCCGGGCCAGCTGATAGCGCCCTCATGAATGGTGAACATTTTGTCTTTAGCAGCCCAGGGATCCAGCTTCCCAACTTTCATTCGATGGAAGGATTGGTTGGGGAATGTGATCCAGTTCTCAATCTCTAGTCCTGTAATCAGTTGTCTGTTCTTATCAAAGGAAATTTCATTTCCAACATTGTTGTTAAACGATATTCTTTGCAAAAAGTAGTGAAGCTGAATATGAAATAGTTATGCAAAAATCAATTATGGATAACATATAGAGCTGTGTGATACATGTTAATCTTTTTTATTTAAAACATTTTACAAATGTGGATAACATTCTACTCTAATGTTCTTGTGTTCCCCTCAAAGATGGTTATCTGTGGTCCTATATTTAAAAAAACCACACACTTACAATCTACTAAAAAATAATTCAGCATAATATACGCCGAGAAAGCATATGTTAATATGTAAAAGTATAACTTATTGATTGAACCTGTTATTTAACAAATAAATGTAATCAAACTTGTATTATTTTTGCAAGACTTTAAGATGCTTCTCCCCTGCTGTTATTAGAGACAGAATGGTCAATGTAGACCAGATCACTTTAAATCAGTTTTAAAATTAAACAACTATGCAAAGAAGTAGGGAAGGGCTGGACTTATTTTTCAAAATGTCAACATTATCTTTCTTTAATCTTAAAAAGGATAGCATTGCTGCATTTTGATTCTGTAAGTAATGAAATTAAACCCCCCTCTTCTCACATCCTCTATCTCAATGAATGTATTCTCAATCATTTTGCCTTTAAATAGCAAATTTGGTTCAACTGCACATTTTATTGTTTGATTGCTTTTTAAATGTATATCCTACCCATTTCACTCTGAATCATGTCTCACATTATTGCCTTCTGGGCCTTTTTGCTAAAAACCCTTCTTTGTGCACAGCTTCTAGATTGTATGCATAAATTGTCTGAGCCCCATGTTTAAACAATTCTTGTGACTTTATACATTTTGCTTCTTGGACCTTATTCTTTGCACAATCCACTTTAAACAATCCATTAAATTTAAGACTGCTTTTCACTATCTTTATTGGCTCTCAATTTATCTTCTGACTGTCCTTTCTTGTGTAGAAAGAAACCTAATTTAAAAGGAGGCTGGCTATATTCTCTAGCATAAACTGAGGACAATGAGCAAGATTAGTTTAGTACCTTATTTCTAATGTATGCACTAGAATGTCAGAACTTTCTGGTAGTGAATTTAGAATCATAATAAGAAATATTTCTACTTATATATTTCATCCTATCTCTTAAATGCATTCTCAGTTCTTGAATTTCATGCACATACTAATTTAATTCTCTTTTCTTATGCTTTTATTTAATGGCATCTATAAAAATATCTTTAACAAGGCATTTTCCTTTTCTCATACAATGGATTTACAGATATGCTCAGATTGATCTAAATCTTATAGATGAATCAAGAAAGAGCTGTGCACCTCAGGAAGATCATTCATGCTGCTGTGTCATTTGTAGTTCTTTGAATCTCACTCTTCATTCATAGATCTTTTTTTTGTCTAGACAAAGGTACTGTCTTGTGGCCTCAGATGCATATTTATTTTGAAAAACCAAATAGAAACTTTTAGTTACCCCAGTTCCCACATTATTAAAAGTTTTCCATTATATTCCTTGTTTTAGGCACATACCCATATTGACTGAAATACTTCTGAGTATGTTTCTCTTCAAAAAAGAAACTTAACTTGAACAAGCAAGTTATTATAAAGCTTGTTACAGGAAATAATGCACATATATGTAGGAGGCATAGGCAAAGGGTGCACCACAACTAGCCTACAACCTATCACAAAGAGAGATAGAGTGAGCTGCCAAGTTCAAAGCATGAAGGAAGTACACTGAATTTACCAATTCCACAAAAGAAAAGAAATAAGGAAGAAATCAGCAAGTCACTACAAAGTTTCCATCTATATCTCACAGCCCTTTGTGATCAGATGTGAGATACTGGAGAATCAATGGCACTCAATTCCCATTTCCAAATTACCTGCCATGGCTGGGCATCCTGAAGATTGAGTTTTCTACCACTCAGCTTTCTACTATGTTGTTGTGCCAGTTTCATGGCATGTAAAGCATGTGCCACGGTATACACTGCGTTGTATATACTGTAACTATGACTAGTCATCCTCATTTCAAAAAAAGCCCCAGGAAGAGTCTCCAGTTTCTCCCTCCCTGTACACAAATTATCCATTTCCTCATTCTCAGATGGATTTGGAAAAACACAATCAAATGATTGCTCCCACACATTTTTGATAAAACCATCTTCTTTTGAAGAGAAATGGTTTCTTGTCTGAAGAAAATGTTGGAATCCTGCAACTTCATTTGAGTAGGCTGCAATTGTCAGAGCACCGTGGAGAACTTGGATATCCCAGCTTTTTTGATAAAAAAATGATGCAAGATCCACTCGGGAAGCCACAATCCATACCTTACCTTCTGGCTTTACAGCAACTATTTCCATTTCAGATAGATGTAACAGCCATCTTAAATTTAAAAGATAGTTATCGCTGATTATGATAGCTTTGGCTTTGCTGTTAACAAGAAGATGAAATGTTTCAACAAGCCATTTCAGATTATCAAAAAAAGTGTTTAAATAAATTGGTTTGAATTGTTCCAGGAAGGCAACGCAGATGCCGTTAAGAGACAATATTGAAAAGATTAGATGCTCAAATTTTCTTCTAAGGTATTTTGCAAGTACTCCAACCCAAGTCCACTTGAAGTGCAAAAGTATTTGAATAATCCCCATATAATGAATGTCTTCACCTGGAACTAAGTGGTAGTAGAAAGGGCTTTCATTTGGAGCAGAATCAGTTGGGAACTATGGAAATAAGAATTGATTGTATAAATAGAAAAACAGAGAGGAGAAAACATGATTGCAAAATAAAATGTGCGCCCTCTCTAAATTAATAGTTCTGAAATATTTCAATATATGTTTTCAAATGATTTTTATACTCAAGATACTTATAAGACAATGGTCTGACTAGATGAAAGTTGTGTTTCCTTCCAAATCTTCAATTCTATGATTACCTTTTTTGCAATTCCCTGAATTTGCTTCTGTAAAAAGCCTGACATGTGAACTCGTGCTTTGGTTTAATATTTATATATGTACTGACTGACTAATTGACTTGCATACTTAGAATGCTTTACCTTGTGCCAGGACTCTGGGCAGCACATTACCTGGAAAAATGAAGTAAAGTATAATAACAATGAAATAATAAATAAAAGATACAATTTCAAATAAGAAAGAACTATAAAATTTCATGACAAGTGTATATATACATACTGAAGTGTGCATTAAAAGACTAAACTCATTTTACAATAAATTTTATTTTTTTTCCAGTTGCTATTCTAAAAAACATTGCAGTCTAAATTTTGCTTTGCCTTATTTCAGACCTTTATGAACTGCTATGGTTTATATGCTTCTTGTTTTAGAATATTATATACCAACAGCAGGTAACTCTTTTTTAAAAAAACCAAAGTTTATTCAGTTTTTCACATTAAAAACACATTAATGTTAAAACACATTTTACTGGACAACATGTTTCCGGGTCATCACCTTTGCATACAAATATGACAGCAATTATACATTGATATGTGCATACTTAATTCTATTATTATCTTTCCCATTCCAAATTTTCAGTAAGGAGAGAAAGAAACACATTAATTCTAGCCTCTTTCATTAATCTCAGTCGAAATTTCTTTTTGTTTCATTTCAATTATTTCAAATATAATCCTTTAATATTTATTTTAAAAATAAAGATAAACAATATGTGCTTGCCTAATAATAATAATAATAATAATAATAATAATAATAATAATAATAATAATAATAATAAAAGTTACCAATGTCTCTCCTTGCTTTTAATAGTCTATATTAACTTATTAATTTAGTTGGTTCTTTAGTGTGTCATATTCTCTTTCCATTACACATTCTTTTTATAAATTCCAGATTAATATGAATTTTAACACTAAAAATAAAAAACAAGTATAGGTTTCCCCCCTTTTACTGTTTTGAGTGTGACACCTCAATGATTAAAATATACCTTTATTCCCTCATCTTAATTCCCAATAAACCATTATTTTTAAGAAGTTACAATAATAATCGTTACATCTTTTCACTTGGATTCCACAGCATATTTCCCCCTTGATTTTTAATAAGAGTTATCAGTATCTATATTACCCTATTTTCTAAATAGTTTTAATTGCAGAAATATTCTTATTACCCCTTGTCACCCTGCAGAATCCCCTTTTTAATTTATCAACCGTTATCTCTGAAAAAACAATTTCTTTTCAACATTTTACTATTTCCGTATTTCTTTATTTCATGCACCTGTTTCTACTGCTTCTCCTCCCTCTCTTTTCCCCATATCTTTTCTCATTCCAATTTATATCCCTCTCTTTCTTAATATCTTCCTTTCTCCTTTTCTGCTGGGTCTTTCTGCCTTTCCCGACTTTACAGGTATTCCCCCTTTTGATTGCCTTCTTAAATCTCAACTTTTTAATGTTCCTTCTTTCCCCACTTTTTTGTAGTGTTCTTTGTGTTAATTGTCTATTTAAAATGCCTTCTCCTTGAATTGACTCCTCCTCCTCTGAAGCTCTTTCTTTTTGTTCTTCAATCGCCATTTCCATTTTTCTAACACAGAGCAAAGTGATTCTCTTCTTTCCTGTAGTAATTCTCTCATATTTTTAAGTTCCATTTTTAATTCCCGAAGAGACATCATCATTACACACTCTTATATTTTTTGATCATTGAGGTCCACACACACAAAAAAAACTTTTACTTTCCTTCTTTCTTCTTTCAATTTTCTAAAGTTCTCAATTATTCCAACCCAGGGTCTTTTCCTAAAATATCAATCAATCCCACAGTCAGTCTTTCCTTGCTTTTTTCTTTATTCTGGTTCTGCTTTCACTTTCTAAGATTCTTACTTTGTTTCAATATTTCTTTAATGTTATATCCACACAAGTTCATTCAGAAACAGGATGCTTTCCCTTTTTGTCAAAAGGTGGCACCTTCCATTATACAAAGATTTTTGGAGACTACAGATGCCATACAAGCATAGGGTGTGCTTTTGTATGGCTTCCGAACTCTTCAGAAGAACTGCAAGAGAACTGTTCTCTCACATAGCCTCTGAAAGTGGCTTGAAAATCACTTTTGGAGGCTGTGGAGGCTGTAAATACTGGGAAGTGATCTGATATGTCTTCTGAAGCATCTGTAAGTTGCATGAGAATGGAAAGCACTTTTACACAGTTATCAGATGTTTTAGAGGCCACAATAGAGCATTCTCTGAACCTACTTCAAGAATTAAGGTCTTGAGTGACCTGGAGCAGACTTAGGCAGGCCACAGGGGCTGTTAGCATAATACTGATTGAAGGTCAGCAGCATGCAGCAGATTCTGGGGAATGGTGGGGGCAGGGGTGGGTGGCTACCAGTTCACCCCGGTTTGGGTGAACCAGTAACTATTTTTTCATTTTTAATTACCAGTTCAGTGAACTGGCAAATCTGACCCCTTGGCTGGCCCCACACACGTTGCACTCCCCTTCCAAGAGTCTCCACATGGCTTATTTTGGATGCAGGGCCCACATGGAGGCTCAGGAAGGCAAAAAATGGGCCTCCTGGAAATGGGCCTTCAGAGCCCGGGGAGCTGAAAACACCCCCCACCATGGTGCAGGAGGCTGACTAGGCCATGCCCATGCTTATGCCCACCCCGCAACCAGGCAAAGAACCAGTTACTAACATTTTTGAAGTCTACCCCTGGGAGGGACATGGCAATAATCACACAAGGTGGCTGCTTTGAGTGGCAGTCATGACATTAGGGATGAAGTCAGGGCCTGGGCTTTGACTTTGGCCCAGTTTCAGTTCTTCTGCTGCTGAGTGCTTCTGTTCAAGGTGGCCTAGATATGGGGGAGAATGGGAGATAGATTTTTTTGTTTGTTGTTTGATGAAGGGAGTAACAAGCCAGCAGAATCAAGTTAGCATTTTCTGAATTTTTTAAGATCCCAGCCCCAAAATGTTTGCCATCGCTGCTTTAGAATGTTAAATTGGCCAGGAATTATATTGCATCTCCAAGGATAGTCCTGTCAATTCCTCTTCAATTTTCTGTTCAAGTTAAGATGAGATATTGGGGGACAGTGACAATACATCAAGGACAAGACAGAATTTCTGTTGCACTATAACTGCTAATGAGGCTTCTGATTCTGCCTTACATGGAATCTCTAATAATTATTTTATCTGGTTTTAAGTTCAAGAGTATCTTTCCCTGCACTAAAATATATTGTTTGCCAAGATTTAATGTTGGATTCCTTTCTAATAGGGGTTCTTTCATTATTCATCTCCTTGACTGATAGCCATACTTACAGCCATATCCTTTAACTTCCATCATGATTACCCTGCTTTAAAACAAGTATGAAATAAGCTTTGGATGACGAGCAAGAAGAACCTGGTATATGTTCTCAACCATTGTACACTTTGGGTCAGTCCTACCTTCTTAATATAACTTACCTTATCTGATAATTGTTCAGAAATATATAGACTGTTCTCCCTTACTGACTGCTTTGACCATTTGATGTTATAATGGTTTTAAAAAGGGTTTTGACCAATCCTTGCATTTACCATTTTTACAGTTTTTGACTAATCCTTGCATTTACCATTTTACAGCAGCCTATGGTCATGTGATCATTTTGGGGGAACTTACAGCTGGTGCATGTTTATGACCATCACAGAATCCCATTTCACAGACTTCACAACTGGCTTCCAACAAGCAGAATTAATGGAGAACACAGAAGTGAAATCACAAGTCATGGTAAAATGATTTCTTTCTACACAGTCATAATGATTTGGTTAATGACAGAAGCAGAGGTGAGCTTATATGTCTAGCATGAGCATATGATGTGTCAATTAACAACTATGGTGCTTAGTAAAAAAGTGGTAGGTCTCAGTTTAACCACCAAGTGAGGACTACCTGCAAAAAGCAAAAACACTACCTATGTCTCCTTAACCACCTGAATGAAAGGCACGATATAAAAATAATTATAAAAAACAAAAATTAAATGTAGAAACATTAATATTATTCTCATAGTATTAGCAAATAATAGGATATTACAAAAAATAAGTTTCTGTATAATAGTTAATGATTAATTAACATTAATGAATAATCTTTGAAACTCAGTAATAGTCAAACCAAATTCCGAGGTTGAATTTGTCTTTATTTTATGATATATTAAATACTTTCTCTTTAATATGGTCCATAGAGACCATATCATATACATAATGTGTATGAAAGTCAATTATATCTTGAGGTTTGTAATCTACTTTATCTGAAAAGACAAAGACATATTATTTAGGAAGTAATAGTTATTGCTTAATTTTAATTGATTTTTCCACATCTTACCTGTGGAACTTTGTAAGAGTCTAAAATATCTACCATATCAAAAGTGATTCCAGGATCAATAGTTCCAATAGCCGATATGAGTTTGTTCAGGATGCCACACTGGTAATTGGGAATTAGTTTGTTCTGAACAGAGAAAAGTTCCAATGTAGCATGATATGTCTGAGTCCCAGCATAGCTATCATAGATTCTGAAGCCCAAAGTGATATTAGATAAGAGCTGGAGGTCATCATTGATCTTCTTCACAGTAAATATCATGGTCAATATATGTTGATAATGCTTAGTGAGGACTCTGCCAAAAAAATTAGAATCAAAGTTGTATCAAATGAAATTCTCCTTCTAAAAAAGACCAGTAAAAATAAACTCTTACAAAAATCTTACAAACTGATAATCAGTCTTTCATGTTAACATATTAATGGTTAAACTCCATCAAAATAATTATTTAAGAGGTAAGTAATAGTTATTGTTAATTTTAATTGATTTATATAATATGATAGATAGATAGATAGATAGATAGATAGATAGATAGATAGATAGATAGATAGATAGATAGATAGGTAGATATAGAGATATTGTGAATTATTTTTGAAGAGAATAATGGCAGTTTTTTCTATCCCTTTGATAATTGTAACCTATTTTAATTATCTGAAACTGACCAGAATCATTACCAAAAATGTAACATAGCATTGTATAAATGGGAAGTAAAATTGCATTAATCACTTTTTCTTACAGGTGGTTTCATTTTAAGGTAAGTGATTGCAAAAAAATAAAATAGAAAGGAGGGGAAGCAAATGTAGCATAGAATTAGTGTTTAGTCTTATTTCAAGAAGAGGCCTTCCTATATCTTTTTGAAGAAATGTTGACTTTTAAAGTACCACAAATATTTTGCATAATTCAGTAATGTATAATTGCAGCTAAACCCAAGTTCCACAAGTTAGCTGGTGTTAAAGCTAGTTTGCCCCCCACAGTGCACCAAAGATAGGTGCACAAGCATTGAAGAGAACTGCCTGTCTCATTTTCTGAGATAAAATGTTTATTTATTTTTTGTTTATTTCTACTCATCTCACCAGGAGGTGATGCTTACAAACAAGGAAAACAACAAAATAAAACATTAAATATTAAAATAATAAATATTAACTTTAAAATTTACTTAATTTTTTTAAAAAAAATGGTTAGGAAGGGAGCAATATACTGTATCTCTGTCTGAACATACTTATTCCCATAGTTCAGTGCAATTTCACATTTTTTACCAAGTCAGTTTTAGAGGCTGATGCTGCAATTTTCATTCCCAGGAGAGTGGGGAGTGGGGAGGAATGCAATAGCCATGAAGTTGATTTAAAAAAAAAAAAAAAAAAGGAACGTAGATTCTAACTGTGGGTTTCCTTTAGAAAATATAAGTAAATAATGTATAAGCTAAAATTGTAATTCAGTTCTGGAAAAGAGTATTTTAATCAATCTAGATAATTATGATTTTTAAAATAGAATTTATCTAGGCTGATATAGACAATATAAATAAATAATGTCTTACAGGGATTCACCAAGAAGAGAATGTTTGGGATCATCCTCAAAGCTTCTCACATCTCTAGTTATGAAGACAAAAGAAGTAATTCCACCAATGATTAGATCACCTGGTTGGATATATTTATGATCAATTGGGATAGGATCTCGTATTCTGCATTTTCTTATCTCAGTTTTGCTAGTGACATGTGGCAATTGCTGCAGGAAAAGAACCATTACTATCATAAAAAATAATAATCCCAATTTGATAAAGTCTCTCATTTCCATGTAATGCTCAAGTATCACTAAAATTTGACTAGGTTGAAGTGAACCTCTGTCTGTTCTTATAATGACTTTTATTCTGAATCTTAAAATACAAATGGTTAAAAGAATTAATTATAATAATAACCTTAGCTGCCCCTAAACCCCAGCTTATTGTCAGCACTTTGTTTTTCATTCTTTCAAGAATAATAATTTTGTCAATCAGCAATTTGCTGAGTAGCAAGTTTAACATTTTTTTTTTTTTGATAATTATAAGGAAAGAGGAAATTGCAACCTTCAAATTATTACCGGAGTAGTAAGGTAGAATGAGTCAATAAGTTATCATGTAATGAAAAAAAATGGTTGGAGATAAGCAGAAATTAGATGGAGTCAAGATGGAGATATTCATGTTGCATTCTACATTTTAATTTTTTAGCAAAAGCAAAAGTTTAAGACAATGTAAGGAATAATTATATTTCTTTACACCTTTATAATCAGGTGCTTCCCCCCTTTCAGTTGCCTTCACAGTTGCAGTAATATCCTAGGAAATACTTTTTTGGTTTGAGGTGCTTACCTATTACCATAAATAATGCAAAATATCATCAATATTTGAGGTGTGGTGGTGCAGGGATTATAATGCTGTACTGCAGGATACTTCTGCTAACTGATCTAATTAAAAACAATTCCGAGTAGGATCTCAACATTAATTTTAAGTTGCTGAGCAGAATGACTCCTAAATATCTCAGAGCAACTCACACAAATTTATACCACTTACACACATTTAAACTAGGCAAACATATGTGATTAACATTAACTACAAATAATATTAAGATTATCAGAATGATTAAATATTATTTATAAGGGTGAATAATAAGGGTTCTTTGAAAATCCAAAAGGCCATTTTTAAAAGCCCTACCCTTTTTATTTTCTTTATCCCTGTATGGAGCAATTATGATGAAATCATTTGAAAAGAAACAAATGTGGATAAGCAATCCTTTCACTACAACAAGCAGCATTATTTTATTCCATTGCAGTGTAGAAAAATGTTCAATTTCTCTTGTTTAGAATAACAAAATATTATAAAAATCTTAAATCTAAATATATTTTCTAGAATATTGATTGATTAATTCATTTTAGCAACCATATAGATGTCTCCATGTTGATCTATCCCTAACTTGTTCTTTCAAGTTTCCCAATGGTACAGGTCTCACTGCTATAACCATTTACCTCACTGGTTGTTCTTTCCTTTTTCCTTCCATCTTTCCCAGCTGGTTTGGTTCTCCAACCCAATAGGACAGACACAGACTTCAAAGGATAATTTGGACTGCAGAAAAAATAATTACTACCCACCTACCTTCAATTGAGGACCTGTATACTGCATGAGTCAAAAAGAGGGCTGTGAAAATATTTACAGACCCCTCACATCCCAGACATAAACTGTTTCAACTCCTACCCTCAAAACGACATTAGAGAACACTGCACACCAGAACAACTAGACACAAGGACAGTTTTTTCCCCCAAATGCCATCACTCTGCTAAATAAATAATTCCCTCAACGCTGTCCAACTATTAACAAAGTCTGCACTACTATTACTATTAATCTTCTAACCTTAATCACCCATCCCCTCCCGCTTGTAACTGTATGACTGTAACTTTGTCCCTTGTATCCTTACAATTTATATTGACTGTTTCCTAGTATGATTTGATTGTTTATTGTACCCTATGACTATTTTTAAGTGTTGTGCTTATGATTTTTGATTCTTGATGAATGTATCTTTTCTTTTATTTATACTGAGAGCATTTGCACAAAGACAAATTCCTTGTGTGTCCAATCATACCTGGCCAATAAAGAATTCTGTTCTGTTCCATTCTGTTCCATTCCATTCCATTCCATTCCATTCCATTCTATTCTATTCTATTCTATTCAAACCTATTCCAACAAGTTGGGACTTTATCAGAGTATATTCATGAACTGGAATAGAGCTTGGTAACAAGGTCAGCCAATGAATAGGCATAGCAACTAAATCAGTCAATGAGAATAATTTGGAAACTAAAACTAACCTAGGTGTGGCTCTATTATTAAGCTCTGCAACTCTGCAGCTATTTTGAGCTCTGAATCTGTCTATTGAAGATGAAACTAACTTGCTTGCTGAAGACTGGAGCTCTGCTCTGAACTTGCAAGATGATTCTGTTTGAGTTTTCTCCATTTTGGAGAAATTTACAACTGGTTTGTAAAATCTAATGTTTATAAAGATGTTAAATGTAGCATCAGCCATCTGTTTTTATTTTTCTGGTGCTCAATCATTGTAGCTATTCCACCATTAAGCAGACATTGTCAAACACGGATACAGAGATGTTTGCACGTATCTAATGACCTTGTTTTAGCCTACCGCAAAATGTTGCAGTATGATCGTGAAACAATGATTGATGGTATTCTCCTCCATCCCAGGACACGTCAGCTAGTAAGATAAGCATACTTGCAAGCTTGCAAACTATCACATACTTTGTTCTTTGTTCTTTGTTTATGATTTCTTCCATATAAGGTAAAATTCTGCTACCCCCTGTGTGCTCCCCCACCCGCTTGAAAGAGAATAATAAAAGAGGTTTGTGCAAAGCACTCGGGGCTGCTGCTGCTGCCGGGACCATTCCATCTGCCCCGGGCGCGATGTGCTCCCTCCTTTGAAGCAATCGGATGTCTGGTGTCTGTTATTGGTATTCACCCTTGCGAGGGTCCCGCTAAACTTCTTCCCTGCTGGGAATTCCATAGGCAGTGGAAGGACACTGACGGAACAACAGACCGGTCGCTCGGCGCGACAACTGGGGGCTCGTCCGGGATCCGTCTGCCTTTCGCTGTCTCAAAGGTGTGATCTCTGTCTAGAGGTGCATCTCCTTCACTCCCGTTCTTACGCACCTGGCAAAGGCATCGTACAATCGTAAGTAATGGGCTCCTCACTTTCCAAAGTTTCATCAGGTCATAGGGACGAACTTTATACTATAGTGATGAAGGCTAATTCATTTCAAAAAATTAATGGCACCACTATATATCCTCTTTCAAAAAAATCATTGACTAACCTATTGGCATATATAGAGGAACATTGTCCATCTTATCCTGAGAAGGGAACACTCCGACACTCTTCATGGCAGAAATTGGGGAAGTACCTACACGATATCCCCCGAGCCCCGCCTGAAATATTAACATCTTGGCGGGCTGTCATGGCAGCATTAAACACACTTTATCCTCCAAAAGAGAATGCTGCACCTCTTACCTCTGATATTCCCCCTCTCTCTTCTTCTTCTTCTACTACCCCTGCTAAATCTGGAGATCCTCTTGTGGCACAGGTGGAAACTCCCTCTCTTCCCCCACCTTACATCAATCCTGCGGAATCTTCTAATCTTTCTCCTTCTGCCCCTACCCCCTCCTCCCTCCACTAATTCCTCGAGGAGGCCTTATTAGCAATCTCCTTTCCTCCCCTCTACCGTTGGATGATTCTGAAACTCTTTCTGCCTTCCCTTTTGCCCTTCCCCCGGGAGGTGGCGGCAACCCTGTACATACTAACATTGAATTTAAGGTCTTGAAAAACATAAAAGATGCGGCAACTAATTATGGTTTGCATTCACCTTACACTAGAGGCATACTTGATTCCTTAGTTTCTGGTAATACTGTCATGTTGCTCTATGATTGGAAAATGTTGTTTTCTATGCTCATGACCCCAGCACAATATGTTGTGTGGCAGTCTGAATATGAAAAATGTGTTGATGCAGAAATACGGTGAGGTTTGCCGGCAGCGGTCACGGAAGGCCATCTTAAAGGGACAGGACAATTTGCCACTTTAGCTCAACAACAGACTTGTCCCCGCCGTGCTTTTGCCATCATTCATATGTGTGCAATGAATGCTTTGAAAAGAGTGGATGATACAGACTCACAATCCACCCAAGCCTTTTTAAAAGTAGTGCAGAATTCTGATGAATCCTATGCCTCTTTCATTAGTCGCTTGCAAACTGCATTGGATCGTCAGATTGATAACGCTACTGCTAAACAGGAATTACTCATGAAATTGGCCTTTTCTAATGCTAATCATGACTGTCAAAAATTTTTGCAACCTGTTGCTAACAAGCCAGGGGTCACTTTGGCTGAGTTTCTCCAGCTTTGTAGAATTGTTGGCACAACCTCCCATAAAATGGATGCGCTTGCAGCAGCTATTTCTTCTTCTTTCCCTGCTTCTGCTTCTTCTCCCGACGCTTTTGCTTTAACTCGTAATGGCAACTGTTTCAACTGTGGCAAGCCTGGACATTTTAAAAATCAGTGTTGGATGCCGGGAGGAGGAGGGGCACCCCGCAGCCAAGCTAGGCGCCCTCTGCCTCCTGATTCTAAAGCAAAACCAAAAACCATCTGTCCTCGCTGTCGTAAAGGCTTTCACTGGGCTTCGCAGTGTCGTAGTAACCCCCCCTCTGCTCAGCCTTCGGGAAACTAACTATGGGGCTTTCAGCTAGCCTCACTACCAAGGCTGACCTCCCCACTACCACTTTCCCAGTAGTGTTATCTGAAGACCTTGTGTATAATGACCCTGGTGCTGTTGTCACGCTTCCTTTAACTGCAACTCTTTTAACACCCTTGCCTCCCTCGTTGCCTATTCTGCTCATTCCCAATTCCACTCTTACCATAGAAGGTATCGTCGCTGCTCCTTATCTATATGACTCCTCTGCTCTCAATAACCTGGCTCTCGCTGCAATAGGGGATCGCTGTTTTTCCTTAAAAAGGGGGACTGTGGTCGCTACGCTTATCTTAATGCCACTTACTGATCCGCCTTCCCTGTTTGCATTACAGCAACCTGTGCACACTTCTAAACCTACCCTGTCTGTCACCTTGAATGGTCACACTTTTGATGGCCTGATTGACACCGGTGCTGACGTTTCTGTCATCTGCTCTGCTGAGTGGCCACCTACTTGGTCTCTTACCGAGGCTGCCTCAGTGCAAGGCGTAGGCGGAGCTCAAGCCGCCAAGGTCAGCTCTAATTGGCTCTCTGCTTCTACTCCACATTCAACTATAACAGCATACCTTAAGCCTTATGTTCTTCCCCTGCACTGCAATCTGTGGGGACGTGATTTGCTTTCTCAGTTTCATGCCTATATCCAGCTACCCTAACACCTCTGTGTAAAATCTTTGCTTTCTTTCAATATGTCTATTGCACCATTAGCTCTCACATTGAAAACATCTTTGCCTGTATGGACTGATCAATGGCCTCTTACCAAAGAAAAGTTAGAAGCATTGCACCTTCTTGTTCAGCAACAGCTTACGGAGGGGCATATTGAGCCATCTACAAGTCCTTATAACACTCCTGTTTTTGTCATCAAAAAGAAATCAGGCAAATGGCGCCTCTGGCAAGATCTCAGGACTATTAATATTATCTTGCAGCCCATGGGACCTCTGCAGTGTGGCTTGCCTAATCCTAACTTAATTCCTGTCGGATATGATCTTATCATTATAGATTTGAAGGACTGTTTTTTCTCCATACCTTTAGCACAAAAGGACAGGATCATTTTTGCCTTTACAGTACCCGAGCTCAACAACTCAAAGCCTATCGCTCGGTACCAGTGGAAGGTCCTTCCGCAAGGCATGTTAAATTCACCAACTATGTGTCAATTTTTTGTTAACGAGGCGTTACAGCCTTATAGGTCTCAGTTTCCCACTTTTCTTGTTTATCATTACATGGATGACATCTTGATTGCTGCAGATGGGCCAAAAGGAACAGTTCAGAAAACCTTTCCAGTCCTTTTGACCACATTAGCAAAAGCAGGGTTACACATAGCACCTGAAAAAATCCAGTCTCATTACCCAATGCAGTATTTAGGTCACAAGGTATTAGCCTCCACGGCTTCTCCATCTATTCCCTCGCTTACACTTCCTCAACCAACCACCTTGGTTCAGCTGCAACAATGCCTAGGGGTCATCAATTGGGCTAGACCTTATCTTGCATTGACGACACATATGCTGTCACCCCTGTTTCAGGCATTAGTAGGATTAAAACATCCAGCAGACAAAATCTATCTTTCAGAACAACACTTACACGCTTTGCACCAGGTAAATACAGCCCTGGCCACTAGATGGGTGGACCGTGCCCTCGCTGATAGACCACCTTCCCTTGCCATTCTCTCTACCCAACAGCTATTAACTGCTATAGTGATCCAAATTTCGGATGAAAAACGCCTCCATATTTTGGAATGGTTACACCTACCACACACTCCCAAGACATCTATAACCACTAGAGCAGCTCAGATGGCTTCCCTTATAGAGAAGGGGCGAAAAAGAACCAAAGCCTTGATGGGAATGGATATTTTTACACTATATATCCCTTTTAAGATTGCTCAATGGGAACCTCTCCTGCAAACCTCCATGGTATTGCAGGATGCATTGGAAGATTGGTGTGGTCAAGTGTCATGCCATCTTCCCCCTGATACTCGGCTGCAAGTTTTGCGAACAGTCCCTTTTGTTCTGAAGTCACCTTTTGTTCAGCAGCCCTTGAAAGAAGCCCTTACTGTGTTCACTGATGGCTCTAAGACTATTGGGGCCTGTGTGTGGTACATAGATGCTCAATGGAACAAACGCTTAACTGCCCCGCAGAAATCAGCACAACAGGCTGAATTGGCTGCTTTCTCATTGGCCTTGTCTCTTTTTCCACAGCAACCTTTAAATGTCATATCTGATAGTATGTATGTCACTCAAATGGCTGTTTGCATGTTTGATGCCTATATTTCCCCTGTTACCCCTCCCCCTCTCATGACACTTTTTTTACAGCTCCAAGCTCTGCTGAAGGAAAGAAGTAAGCCCTTATTTGTGGCTCACATTAGAAGTCATCAACACTTGCCCGGATTTTTATCAGAAGGCAATCATATGGCCGATGAGGCCTGCAAAATCATGACCTCCTCCCCTTTTTCTCAACCACTTTTGGCTGGGGAGAGTCATGACTATTTCCATCAAAATAAGAAGGCCCTGGTACAGCAATTCGGGATTACGTACCAGGAAGCCACAGCAATAATCCAACAATGTCCCACATGTAGTCTCCAGGCTAGAGGTATCCCTGAGGGTGTTAATCCCAGGGGTATCCAAGCTTGTGACACATGGCAGATGGACGTCACTCATTATCCTCCCTTTGCTCCCTGGAAATACATTCATGTGTCCGTAGACACTTATTCAGGGTTTATTATGGCAACATTGCAAAGAGGAGAGGCAACTAAAAATGTTATTAATCACTGTATTCGAACATTCGTAATGTTGGGATGTCCAAAAATTCTCAAAACAGATAATGGTCCTGCTTATGTCAGCTCTCCCTTTGCTGAGTTTTGTCATAAGTGGGCCATCATTCATAAATTCGGTATACCATTCAATAGCCAGGGTCAGGCTATTGTGGAAAGGGCAAACCAAACTCTGAAAAACGCCTTGATCGGCAAACGGGAAAAAGGGTTTAGGCCCCCGAACCTCCCAGCGTTACAAAACATCTTGAACATTACACTCTATGCTCTTAACTTTCTTAACATCACTGGCTCTCCCTCTTCTATGGCTGCTTCTCGCCATTTTACCAAGCCAGTGCCCCCTCCTCTCGCCCTCTTGTCTATTTCAGGCAACTTCCGGATCCTGCGTGGAAAGGCCCTGCGCAGCTCATCACGTGGGGAAAAGGATACGCTGCAGTACAACTTCCTGACAAAGTGCTTTGGGTTCCTGCCCGTTGTGTCCACCCTTACCATGGCCCACCCAATGGCCAAGACTCCTCTATCTCTCACCCTCTTGCTGACAATGATATTTCCAGTCTTTTCACTCTTTAATGCATCTCCGGGGTTATTCTAGCCCCCCTTCACAGCACAGTAACCTTTGTTTATGAAGACAATTCTCTTCCTGCCTGCAATTATGCCTTTCAGCATAATGGCCGCCCTCTTCTGCCTGCTTCAGAAATCACTCTCTCATATTATTATTTCCCTTGCTTCATTTCTCTGACTATACAGGTAACTTCGCGAACAATTGGCTCCTATTCTTGTTTAGGCTTTTCTTTTAATCACACTTACCTTAATCATACTGTTCTCTTACTGTCTACCCCCTCTTCTGCTTTTCCTCCCCTATCCCCACCGTTTTTATCCTGGCTACAGCTGCTTGACTCCAACGTCTCTCCTCTTTCGGAACGCATGGAGAGACACCTTCACTGCTGCATTCCACCCTGCGACTCTGCTGCCTGCCTTTGGAGATCCATTCTTCCATCTTACTGGCCAGGCCGTTATAAGCCACCCTCGAGCCGCAGGCGCCGCCTCATCCTCGATGGCGCTTCTCATAAAACAACCACACTCATCTGGATGCATCGCCTCAGATACCCTGCGATTCCGGGTCTCAGCTCCATTTCCAACGCCATGGAATGTGTCCAATGCTCTCCGGTAAAAAAGAAGGGAACTATTTGGAGGTGGTTTTGAAATGATACTCTGTTGACAGATGACACCCAATATTCCATCACTTATCATTTCCGTGCTACAACCCTGGCCCTTCACCATGTGCGATTGGCTGACTATGGACAGTACCACTGTGAAATTACAAAAATGGTCAATGGATTTGCCACTTCCTCCCGATTGACTCTCACTTTGTATCAACAACACGCTCCACACATCACTCATCGTGTCCGTCGATCCCCTCGAGCAGTCTCCACGAATGAACATCAGCCACATACCTATACCTGTGAAGAAGGACCAGAAAAGGAATATATTTTATATAAGTTAGCTAGCTCCTGAGTATACTATAACTATCTAATATATAGGTCATAGGGACAGAAAGCAACTCTGTCTGTGTTACGCTGAAGAATTAGGAAATCTATTTAGAGGAAGTAACAATGTATTTAAAGTTGAGAACAAGGAAGCTGCAATCAAGGGAAGGTCTGTAAGAAGCATTTTTGTAAGTGTAAGATAATGGTAAAAATAGCATATACTTACAGACATCCTGTCTTCTCTACCACATCCTCTTTATTATGTTTTGTTCCCAGGAAAAATATGTTTTTATGTATTTTGTAAGCATAAAATCCATATTTGGTAAATAGGTCATAGATGAACGCCCAGGCTTGGGCTGAAATCATCATAAGGTATAAAAGAACTGACCCCAGCATGTAATGGGGGTTCAGAATTTGTCATGTTAATGCTCTGAACGCTTTGCGCAAATAAACCTGAATTCTTCCACCTCTCGTGGTCTCTTGTTCTGTGTTGAAAACGAGATTGCTGCAACATTTTCTGGCGAGACTCCGCCGGGACTGGAGGGGCCCTGAGGCCCTCTGGGTGGTCCATCCCGACAGTCAGTGGATCGGTGAGTTGGAGGGAATATCCCAGGCGCCATCGGACCCTTTGAATCCGAGGGACTTCCCCAGACGGCTGACTGCTGCTGTCGGCGATTGACGAACCCACGAACCACTGGTGAGAGGTGAGAAGAACAGGACTGGGGCTGGCCAGCAGTGAAAGAGGAATAAAAAAGGAGAAGACGCCTGCAGGCAAGTATTGGATGGGAAATATAATCCCTCCCTGTAAGCAGGGACGGAGGAGAGGACTGATCACCCTCTCTTAACAGATAAAGTGGGTGGACTTGTCAAGTCTGATTGGAAAAGAGAGAGAGCCTACTGCAGTTCCCATTGGTGACTGTGAGCCTCCAGCACCGTGGGTCAGTAGAAAGCGAGTGGCGTCCGCAGTTCCCATCGGAGACCGTGAATATCCGGCTCCCTGGGTCGGGCGTGTGTGAGTGGGTGTCTATGTGAAAAATCCCCTGCTGTGTTTGAAGAAAGTGGGACCCCTTACCCTCTTCTTCAATTTCCTCTCCTCTCTCTCTTGTCTGTTTATGTGGGAGGATTATGGGTGGTAGACAAACTAAAGAGGTAACCCCTCTGGAGGTTATGATGAAACATTTTAAGGAGGCTTACCAATCTCAGGATTATGGGTGTAAATGGGATAGGCAGAAATTGCAAAAATTTTGTGAAATTGAATGGCCCAACCTGGGGATTGGGTGGCCCCTGGTGGGTACACCTGATATTTCCACTGCCGTGCAGGTACATCGTAGGGTCTTCCACCCAATGTTAGGCTACCCAGATCAGGGTCCATATATAGATGTGTGGCTGGATTTATTGAATCATCCACCCCCTTGGCTACGACGACTTAAAATGCAGCTGTGTAAAGCCTTGTTATCACGACATGTTACCCTTAACAAATTACAGAAATCTGTACAAGTGCTACCTAGTTGTCCCGAGGAAGTTCCTCACCCCCCACCTTATGTACCACCGGGAGGTTTCGAAGGAGGGTCAGAGGGGGAGGAATCGGGAGGAGTGGCAGACTTTATGGCACGATTAGATCGACTATCTCCATATCAAAAAAAGTCCCCTAAGGTCAGAGGCAATGGATCGATCGGTCCAGGTGGATAGATCACAGCTTTCAACATCCACCCCAAAGGAAAGGTCCGTGGACCCTACCCCATCCACTTCAGCGCCGGGAACATCTGCTATGACCGAACCGGTCGCAGCTAGAACTCGGGCAAAAACAGAACAGGCTTCCCTGACAGCCCCCCTGAGACAAGTGGATCAGTTGGCAATTAATCCAATTAATGGAGGTAGCTCGAAAAGTCTTTGCAAATAGGGATAAAGAGGAGGACAGGGGAAAAAAGATCAGAAGATGCAACGCAGGCTGAATTAATGGCAGCAGCCATGATGTGGGCACCACGAGGACGGTCAAATCCACGTGGTGCGGGTCCGGCTCACAGAGGGCCGGGGCAATAGTCGGGAGAAAGGGGAAGATGGGAACTCGGCCATAACCAATGTGCTTTATGTAAGAAATATGGGCATTGGAAAGGTGAGTGTCCCGAACGTGAACTACCCAGAAATAGGGAAGGACCCCCACGAAGCCTCAGTTTCGTGGTGGAAGATGGTCAGAGAAGGCTGACCCAGAGGGGTAGAGGACAGACAGAAACCAGACGGGGGTTGGGCGGACCCCCTCTGGTGGGCTTGGCTCAAGCAGAGGAATGGGACTGAGGCCGACCGGGTTCAGTAAGCCTCCCTGAACCTATGGTCAGACTGAATGTGGGAGGCAAGCCAGTTACATTTTTAGTGGATATCGGAGCTACCCGATCAGTTTTAACCCAACCCTTAGCGCAGGCATCCCGTGAAACTATTAATATTCAGGGAGCAACAGGGACAACTTTACAACGTCCCTTTCTGGAGCCCCTTGAATGCACCTTAAAAGGGCAGGCTATAACACACCAGTTCGTTTACATGCCTGACTGCCCTGTCCCATTATTAGGAAGGGACCTGCTCTGTAAAATGAGGGCACAATTATCCTTTAATGAGGATGGTTCCATGAACCTGGGGTACGGAAAAGTAACCTTGTCTGTACCTTTGGAAGAATCCTGGAGGCTTATGGTAGCGAGGGATTTTGGGTGCGCTGACAAGGAAGTCTGGAGGCAGTTTAAAGTTCCCTATTTGTGGGCGGAAGATAACCCCCCTGGTTTTGCAGCACACCATCCACCCATTCTAATTGAGGAAGTGCCTCTGAAAGTGCCTGTGAGAATCAGACAGAGGGCATACCCTCGCCACTTCATGCAAGCTATCCAGGATATTATTGACTTATATTTAGAACATCATATCCTGGTACCTACTGAGTCGCCCTGGAATACCCCCATATTACCCAATTCCAAAGGGGATGGTCGTTTTCGCCCTGTTCAGGATTTGAGGCCTGTAAACCTAGCCACTATAACAATCCATCCAGTAGTTCCCAATCCCTATGTCATATTGGGACTCATCCTCGGGAGGCCCAGTGGTTTTCTGTGATAGACTTGAAGGACGCTTTTTTTACCATCCCCATACACAAGAAAAGCCAGCATTTATTTGCTTTTGAGTGGGAAAACCCTAATACTGGTAGGAAGCAGCAATATACCTGGACCAGGCTGCCTCAGGGATTTAAGAATTCACCTACACTTTTCGGTGCAGCTTTGGCCAGGGATCTGGAGGCTTTACATATACCAGCCCCAGATGTGGTCTTACAATATGTGGATGATTTATTAGTAACAGGATATGCAGAGGACGCGTGTTGGCAAAATACAGCTGATTTACTTTCACTACTGCAAGATTTAGGCTATAACGGCTATAAAATGGGGACATGGCACGGCCGGTAGCATATCTCTCCAAGCAACTAGATAATGTAGCCAAGGGGTGGCCAGCCTGCCTTAAAGCAGTGGCTGGCACAGCAATCTTGACTCAGGAAGCAAATAAGCTAACCTTTGGTCAACAATTGCATATATACACACCACATTATTACCTGAGCCTGAAACAAGCAGTAGAACACAATTGGGTCCAGACTATTGAAGAAACTTATGCTAGTCGTCCTGACATGAAGGATGTTCCCCTTCCTTCCCCAGATTATACTCTGTTTACTGATGGCACCAGCTACTTACAAGAGGGAGTGAGAAAAGCGGGATATGTGGTGGTCACGCTGGATGAGGTCTGGGAAGCAAAGCCACTCCCTCCCGGAACTAGTGCCCAATTAGCTGAACTACATGCCCTCACCCGGGCTCTAGAGCTGGCACAGGGGCTGGCAGTAAATATATACACGGATTCCAAATATGCTTTCCTCACAGTCCCGGTCCATGGGGCTCTGTATAAAGAGAGGGGACTAATAACTGCAGGGGGAAAAGAAATAAAATACGGCCCCAGATATTGCGTTTATTGGACAGTGTGTGGGCTCCGAGCAAAGTAGCAGGCATGCACTGCCGGGGCCACCAGAAGGTGGTGACAGATATACAGAGGGGGAATGAGAGAGCTGACAAATTTGCGCGTGAAGCAGCCCTACTAGACTTTGCCCCCTTGAAAGGCACCTTGCCATATGGGTGCCCGATGCTCAACCCCAACCCCATTACTCGGAGGAGGATAGGGACCGGCTAAAAGGCACTCGAGGCGCACCAAGAAGGTCAGTGGTGGGTCTTACCAGATAAGAGGGTGTATATTCCCGCTCATTTGGCCTGGGATGTTGTACGTCAGCTACATAAGCAATTGCACCTAGGTAAGACTGCCCTCACAAAGGCGCTTAGGAGGGAGGTGTATATAGATAGAGTTAACAGCATAGCAGCCAATGTATGTGCCCGTTGTGAAATATGTGCAGCCAATAACCCCAGGCAAGGCCCGCAGCCACCAATGGGCCACCAACCCCGAGGCTGTTACCCCTTCGACTCTTTGATGGTTGACTTTACCGACATGCCTCGTTGTGGCCCTTACAATGCACTGCTGGTTATTGTCTGCACATACACGGGCTGGCCAGAATGTGTACCTACACGCACAAAGAAGGCCACTGAGGTTGCTCGAGCATTACTTCATATTGTAATACCAAGGTATGGGTTACCCTCCCGGATCTCTTCGGACGATGGTCCGGAGTTTATTCACAAGGCAACACAGCAGCTAGCAAAAGTTTTAGGTATTACATGGAAATTACACTGTAGTTTCCACCCCCCTTTGGGGGGCCGGGTGGAAAGAATCAATCGAACAATTAAGGACAAGCTGGCAAAGATATGCCAGGAGACACATCTCAAATGGACTGATGCCTTGACCCTAGCTCTGGTGGCGATACGTTGTGCACCACGCAGGTCTCCCCTTTTGAATTATTGTATGGCAGGGTTCCTAACTTGGTTAGGTTTGATATGCATGACACCACAAATGTATCTGATGTTATTAGGTTAAGACAACTCAAGGCCCTAAATGAAATTATCCATAAATTACAGGAATATGTGTTAACATGTAAACCTCAGGTTTGGGTAACCTCCCCCCACAACATGCGTCCAGGGCAGGAGGTTTGGGTTAAGGATTGGAAACGGGAAACATTGTCTCCCAAATGGAAGGGCCCCTATACTGTAGTCATGTGTTCTCCCCTTGCTGTTAAGGTAGCGGAGATTAAATCATGGGTTCATTGGTCTCGGGTTAAATTAGCCGCGCCTGCCTGTTGGAAAGTCAGATCTCAACCTGACTTTCCACTCAGGTTGACCTTTAAAAAGGTGAAGAGGACTCTCTCCCCTAGTGGTGACACTCCGGAAGCTGTCCCTCTACCTACGGGAGACGAAGAGGAATTGCCCTCCCCTAGTGGTGACACTCCGGAAGCTGTCCCTCTACCTACGGGAGGCGAAGACCACCAAATCCCCACTACTTCTAGTTCGGAGGGTCTTCCCTGGCGGCTTAGGTCTCGCGCCAGGCTTCCCTAATAAGTTGGGAAAAGGGAGAGGGAGGAAACAGTAGGATATGGAGCCTAGTCAAAGGCTAAGGGAAACTGCTTGCATCCGAAGGGGTCTTATGCCATCTGTCTGGGTTGTAACCATGTTACTGGTGTTAAGTGTGGTGAATAATTCATTGTATCTTTATTCAACACTGATAAAAGGAAGACCAACCCAGGATGATCCTTTACCCCTAGAGATAGAGCAGTTGGAGGAATGGTATTCCCCTGACCCTTTTTATGATGACCCTCCCCCAGTTATAAACCCCAGGGAAACGGAACAATGCATTGATTGCTTCCTGGTTCGTAATACTGGGAGACACTTTACATATACCAATACTAGGCCTCCAGGTTGCCATATCACAAGTCTCCCACAATGTGAGTACCAAGGGACGCGATATTGGCAATGTGTACAAAATGAAACAATAAGATGTTACTTTCTCCGTTTCCCATGGGTCCCTGTCCGCCACAATCGGGTACCCCGTACCCTGAACTCCCTCCATGGAGATCAGAAGTGTGACATCCATGTGGAATGTAAGGATGGAAAGGGGGGTCTTAACTACAGGGTAGGAAAGCCCACAATGTGCACAGACTTCACCCTGCCATGATGTAAACATACCACATGGTCTCCTCCGACCTCTTGTAATGGCACTAAGCGTACAGGGGTAATGAGGGTTGAGATATTTGTCAATCGTTATCAGGGGAAGCAGGGCCTGGTTTGTTATGTAAATGACAAAGCAGTGCCTACCCCATTTTGGAAGAATCCTAAGGAATATCAAGCCCAGCCATCATTGTATTTGTAGGGATCCTGGTTGGGGCTTGTGTCATCTTGCCATGTGTGATACCTCTTTTGATACGTACTATTTCAAGTTCTGTCTCGTTGTTAATTGAAAAAAAAAAAAAACAACTACCGAAAAGGTAATGGCTTTCTTGGTACGGGAACCTGTGGGTGTCTATGAAGAACTCCTTCCCCTATGTCCTCCTTCCCGGGAATATGAAACTACACATTAATCTTTCGATTTAGGTGAAGTTTCAAAGGGGGGAATGAAGAAGGACCAGAAAAGGAATATATTTTATATAAGTTAGCTAGCTCCTGAGTATACTATAACTATCTAATATATAGGTCATAGGGACAGAAAGCAACTCTGTCTGTGTTACGCTGAAGAATTAGGAAATCTATTTAGAGGAAGTAACAATGTATTTAAAGTTGAGAACAAGGAAGCTGCAATCAAGGGAAGGTCTGTAAGAAGCATTTTTGTAAGTGTAAGATAATGGTAAAAATAGCATATACTTACAGACATCCTGTCTTCTCTACCACATCCTCTTTATTATGTTTTATTCCCAGGAAAAATATGTTTTTATGTATTTTGTAAGCATAAAATCCATATTTGGTAAATAGGTCATAGATGAACGCCCAGGCTTGGGCTGAAATCATCATAAGGTATAAAAGAACTGACCCCAGCATGTAATGGGGGTTCAGAATTTGTCATGTTAATGCTCTGAACGCTTTGCGCAAATAAACCTGAATTCTTCCACCTCTCGTGGTCTCTTGTTCTGTGTTGAAAACGAGATTGCTGCAACACCTGGACTATCCTGGACTTTCAAGGACAAGTTCTTAATAGCACCACCAACTACACTCGGTGGCCATGGTTTCCCCCATTATCCATGGACTTTGCTGAAATGGGTACTGGGGTCGAGAAATTTGCTGACAAAAAACTGCAAGCTGATAAATGGGACAAACAGGGCTCTTGCTCTCCAACTCCTGCTCATAACTTTCCTTTGTACTTTTGTCCTGCTCACAGTACCGGCGAATCCCGCGCTGCTTGTGGTGGTCCAATCGATAGGTATTGTAAAAAATGGAACTGTGTGTCCACTGGCCACATTCGGTGGTCACCCCCTACCAAAGGAGATTATATCAACATTACCTGCACTCGTGGGCAGCTCCACTGCTCTTCGTGGCCATGTTGTGGCCAGAGACTGAACCCGCTCACCATTACCTTTACCGAAAAAGGGAAGACATTGACTCAACAACAATGGATGTCAGGGTTTACATGGGGGGGACGCCAATGGGATGGTCATAGGGATGAAGGTAACATTTTCACTATTCATTTAACAATGTCTTTGCCCACGTATGACATAGGTCCAAATCAAAATTTGAAGTCTGCCTTTTTACAAAAATCTGACGCTCAGGCCAATCCATTAATTCAATTGGTTAATTTTTCTTTTGCATTATTAAAAGCCACCCTTAATGACTCCTCCAAAATGGACCAATGCTGGCTCTGCCTATCTGACCTGCCACCCTTTTATGATGCAGTAGCTTCAAATGAACCCATTCGCAATTCCACCTCAGATAACGAATGCCGATGGAATACTTCTTCCATCATGGTTACTGACATAGTAGGTCAGGGATGCTGTTTGGGAAACATCCCTGCTAATTATTCCAAGTATTGTCATAATGTTTCATCAGGTTATCATTGCCAAGTTTATTTGACCAAAGAACGGTTAGCCATCACATCCTTTACCGGGCATGGTGGATATGGCCCATTATATACCTCTTCTGGAGGCGACATAACTGCTCTCCTCCGGGGTCAGTATTTCATTCCGGGTAACAACTCTGTTTGGGCATGCTCCACGGGAGCCACAGCCTGTGTTCACAGGGACGTTCTCATTGCTCAAAACTCCTTTTGCATACAAGTAAAATTGCTCCCCAAGATAACTTATTACCCAGGGCCGGAACTTGTTAATGTGTTAGAACCCCCAAAATTTCCACTTCGTCAAAAAAGAGAAATTGTCACAGCTCTCACATTGTCTGTGTTGTTGGGCCTTGGTGCTGCCGGCGCAGCAACTGGGGTCACAGCTTTGGCTGTTGGTCATCAACAAGTAGCAGCACTCAGTTTACAAGTAGTTGAGGATCTCAAACGTATTGAGACCTCGATCTCTGCACTCCAAGCCTCGCTCACTTCTCTGGCTGAGGTCGCTCTGCAGAATAGAAGAGGTCTTGATCTGCTATTTTTAAACAAAGGGGGATTATGTGTAGCCTTAAAAGAAGAATGCTGTTTTTATGCTGATCACTCAGGTATTGTTAAATATTCAATGGCTGAATTACGCAAACGATTGAAGGATAGAGAAAATGAGCGACAGCAGAATCAAGCATGGTATCAAGGCATGTTCAATTATTCTCCATGGTTAACTACCTTGTTGTCTGCTGTAGCCGGTCCTCTGATATTGCTATGCCTTGCCTGTTTAATAGGTCCATGTGTTATGGGACGATTGCTAAAATTCTTACAAGGTCGCTTACAAGCACTTGATAGTGAAATCAGTAATACTCAAAAAACGGTCAGTTTTCTCACATCTGTTATTGTATCCAAAGATTCTGTTAAACAGCCTCTGCTGGAATGGTCTTCTGACCAAGAGTCAGAGAATGAAATAGATACAAATGCCTCCTATGCTCCCAAAGGAGCCTTATTGGATATGAGTGATGAAGAATCAGAAGGTGAGTGTTCCTCCTCGTACGAACTGGTGCAGCAGGGTCTCAACAAACCGAAGGGTTTGTTGCCACCCTTTGAATCCATTTCAGAGGAAAAAGGACTTTACCTGGAGACGGCATCACAAAAATAATAAAAAAGGAGGAATTGTAGCTATTCCACCATTAAGCAGACATTGTCAAACATGGATACAGGGATGTTTGCACGTATCTAATGACCTTGTTTTAGCCTACCGCAAAATGTTGCAGTACGATCGTGAAACAATGATTGATGGTATTCTCCTCCGTCCCAGGACGCGTCAGCTAGTAAGATAAGCATACTTGCAAGCTTGCAAACTATCACATACTTTGTTCTTTGTTCTTTGTTTATGATTTCTTCCATATAAGGTAAAACTCTGCTACCCCCTGTGTGCTCCCTCACCCGCTTGAAAGAGAATAATAAAAGAGGTTTGTGCAAAGCACTCGGGGCTGCTGCTGCTGCCGGGACCATTCCATCTGCCCCGGGCGCGATGTGCTCCCTCCTTTGAAGCAATCGGATGTCTGGTGTCTGTTATTGGTATTCACCCTTGCGAGGGTCCCGCTAAACTTCTTCCCTGCGGGGAATTCCATAGGCAGTGGAAGGACACTGACGGAACAACGGACCGGTCGCTCGGCGCGACAAATCATCGCTGTGAAACTCTCAATAAGTTATGGGCCCAGAATGCCCAGAGAAAAGACTGAATTGTAATTAAAGCTGAGAGACTGCCTGTTTTAAAAGTAAGAAATGTTGAAAGGTGTCAAAAATGCGTTTCTTTCGAGGATTCGATTTTCCTGCTGGAAGAGCTCCGATGCAAGGATACAGACAACTGCTTGAAAGCTGGGTCTTTTTATTTTTCAGGAAGGCAGAGAACAGCGAGAAGTCTGCGTTCCTGGGCTAGCTAGCTTCATATGGTAAGTCCCTGGTTTTTTATACCCTTTTCTCCCTTTGTAAGTTGATTTTGTGTGAGTGTTTGTATTTGTGCCTAATGTTTCAAATCCTGTTTGAGTTTGTCTTTATTTCCGTTGGAGGGCAAACTCCGCAGGATGTGGAAGGCAAACTCCACTGGGTGGCCAGATTGTATTATTGGCTTTCTGTAATCTCTTTTGGATAGTTTTTCATATGTGGCAATCTCCTGTCTGTCCCTTTTGTAATTTATATTTTGTGTCTTTTGTCTGTTTGTTTTGCTTATTTGGTATGTCCTGTGTTTGTAAGGGTTTTCTAAATTATCTTTTGTTTCCTTTTCCTATTTGTCTAGTTTTCTTAATTACTTAGGCTTTTGTCTATAGGGATTCTTTAATACTTTTTATTTGATTCCTTTTCCTATGTAAGTTAGTTTTCTGGCTGACCTGATGTTCCCCTTGGGCTTTTCCTGTTTTTTGGTGACACTACTGCCTTTGTGAAATTCCCTTTCCACAGAAACAAGGCAAGAGGCTTTGCAGGATGGCTGAAAGCTCTCTATCCAGTTTGGGTCAGAAGAACTATATTATTTGGGCTGCAAAGATGGAATGTTTCCTGAAGGCAAAAGAGCTTTGGAATATTATTGAAAATCCACCCAGGCACCATTGAATGCTGCAGATCAGAAGCTGCATGATAGAGCATTTGCTTATATCATCTTAAGTTTAGAAGATGATCAGTTTATCTATGTAGCTGATTTAAAGACTGCAAAGGAAGTCTGGGATAAATTGAGGACTGTTCATGTGAGTGTATCTGCATGCAACATAATACAATTATCAAGAAAGTTATATAGAGCTTGTTTGCAGCCAGGAGATTCAGTGGAACAGCATTTTGTTCATATGCAAACTTTGTTTGTGGAGTTAGAACAACATGGGATGAGAATACCTGAATCTCAGAAAGTGCTCTTAATTTTGAACATCCTAGATCAGGGATCTCCAACCTTGGCCCCTTTAAGACTTGTGGACTTCAACTCTCAGAATTCCTCAGCCAGCTGGCTGAGGAATTCTGGGAATTGAAGTCCACAGGTCTTAAAGGGGCCAAGGTTGGAGACCCCTGGCCTAGATGAAACTTGAGACATTGTGTCTGCAGTGTTTGAATGCAAACTAGAGCAGAAATTGAGTCTGGAAGCTCTGAAAGCAAGCCTGATACCATTACAGAAAAAGCCTCAAGGAGGAGAAATCCCTGAGGAGTTTGAAGAAGGAGGTGTTTGAAGTAGGATAATTTGTACTTAGTTATTTGTGCCTCAAGTGAAAATTTTGGATGGATAATCATTAAATAGATCATTAAACTGTATTTTGGGGTATCCGTGATATTCTCAGGAATCTCCTCCAACACCAAAGTTCCAAGACATCAATACATTTCTATTCTGTTTCATTAAATCCCAACTTTTACTTCCATACAATGTCATAGGTAATTCCATAGCTTGCATAATTTTCAATTTTGTAGGTTTACACCACCATACTTGAATATCTTTTTGAAGTTGTTATAGCTGCTGTATACAGTACTTGTTATGACTCCCTTTCGAAATTCAAATGAACAAAACAGAAAGCAGCCATTTCACAATTAAATCAAACGGAAAGAAGTCTTACAAGATAACGGCTGGCAGAAACCACAGCATAAATCTTTACTCTGTCCGGCAAACCAGTCCTGGCAATAAATCTCCAGCCTCAGAGCTTCTTGCTGTAACATCTTCACTCAAATAGTTATTTTGTTCCTGGCAAAATGTACCAGCCCAGCTGTGTCCTTTTATACTCATTGAGGCAACGTGCTAATTTACTGACTTGCTCTTCTCATTCGCTCCAGCTGATTTTGCCTTTTCAACCGTCTTCTATTTTTTACATTTAACCACAAATTTTCCAAGTTCTCATCTCCACTAGAAGACTCTCTCAAAACTTCCCTGTCAGCCATTCCCGGCTGTTGATCAGATAAGGAACCAGAGGAGGTCAAAGGTCCTGACAATTCTAATACATCAGGTCTGTCGTCCTTTGTCACGTCCATCTCCTCATCCTGGTTATCAGTCCAATCAGTAAGCCAGGCCGGCTCATATTTGTCTGCGATGACCTCTTCACTTGAACTCATGTCAATCACAGGAGCTGAATCCAAGCCCGGAGCCACAACAAGTACTAGTCTGTAGAATATTTCTTGATTGCTTGTTTCTTTACTGTTGATAATTGATTTAAAAGACAGAAGTTACCCATCTTTTAAAAATATTTTCACTGTCAAGTCTAAGGCCAGTTGTTCTACTGTTGTTATTAGTATTATACATAATTTTAGTCCCCCCCCCCTTTTTTTACTATGTCATCTGATTTTTAATACTTGCAAATTCTTCACATTTTTCACTATCAGGTAGTATAACATGCAATTAAGAAGCTCAAACAGAAATGCCAAGTTAATTTAAGAAATAATTAAAGAATTACCAAATTTGAATTGACAAACTAGAAACTGGATTAGAATTAATCCATATATCCCTATTACAAATCAATTGTAAAATATACAAATACATACAAATTATGCAAGTCTTCTTATTAACTGATCTTTGTTATTTAATTGGGGTTTCAATAAAATTATGAAGCATTTGGGGAAAAAATACAACCCAACAACCCAACAGTAGAGGCTAAGATTGAGAAGATCTCCACAGCTACTGTGTATTTCCCCTTGGAACTTAAATAAGCTGGAATAAAAGATAACCATACACTACAAAAGACCAACATGCTGAAAGTGATGAATTTGGCTTCATTGAAAGTATCTGGTAAGTTTCTGGCAAAGAAAGCTATAGTAAAACTTACAATAGCTAGGAAAGCCATATAGCCTAGGACACAATAGAACATAATCATTGCATTCCAGTATTATATATTCAACTTCTGAATTCATGTCAACATCTGAGAAGGGGGAGAGGTTACAAGCCATATGGCACAAATACATGTTTGAATCAAGGAGCAAGAAAGTACAATGGAACTCCCCAGACTTTTCCTCATCCATTTTCTCATGCTGCTTCCTGGCTTGGTGGCCGTGAAAGCCAGAACCACTGTGATGGTTTTTGCTAACATGCAAGAAACTGCTACTGAAAAGGTGATTCCAAAACTCATTTGTCATAGGGGACATGTTATTTTTGTGGGTTGGCCAATAAACAACAAACAACAGAGGAAGCAAAGAAGGAGAGAGATGAGAGAATATAGGTGAGATCTCGGTTATTGGCTTTGACAATAGGAGTATTGTGATACTTCATAAAAATTCTAAGCACCAGAGCTGTGAGGACAGCAAAAGCAGTAATAAACAAAACTAAACTCATTCCCAGAGGGTCTCCATAAGATAGATAAGTACTGACTTTAGGAAGACATAAATATTGTTCTTTGTTTGCATATTGGTCTTCTTTGCATTTAAAGCAGTCATCCATATCTGAAAAAGACAATGTTTGTTTGTTTGTTTGTCTAATTTCTATGGCTGCCCTCTAAGACTCTGGGCATTGTACAATAATCTAAATAAAAGTATTCATATTGTATAAATTAGAGAATATAATATTTTTCAACGACTTAATAAATCATTTGTTTTCAAATTTCCTTCCCCCTTGGTCCCCTCTGTTGGGTAAAGATCAAGTAATAACTATAAGGTTAATTTCTTGCTTTGGAAGGTTGATGTCCATTAAAATTAATATTTTTAATATATTACCAAAATTGTTGTATTTATTCCAGACAATCCCCATAAAATTAGACCAGAAATTTTTCGAAGAATTAAATAGAATGGTGCTCAAATTTATATGGATGGGAAAGAAAGCACGAATAAATGCAAAAATGTTACAAGAAAGTAGAAGTAAAGATGGCCTAGGACTTCCAAAATGGGAGCTTTATTATCAGGCGGCGGTCTTGTTTTTGATTAAGGAATGGATAAACTTAGACAACAAGAGAGTATTAGCAATTGAAAGACATGATCTACACACAGGATAGCATGCCTTCCTGTGGGATAAGCAAGAAAGGACACATTCATATTTTTATTGCCATCAAGTTAAGGATTCATTAATAACGATATGGGAGAAGTTAAGGAGGAAACATTACATGAAACTACCAGACTGGGTGTCACCGATTAAAGCAGGGATTTACTCAAATACAATAGAGAAGAAAAAAAGAATCAGATATAAAGAATTACTAGATAATCAGGGAAATTTAAAATCAAATGAAGAACTCAAAGAACAGGGTATAATGGTGGATTGGTGGCAATATTTGCAGATACGAATGTGATATAAAAAAGATATAGAATATGGAATAGAAAGGGAACCCCAACAACTAGATCAAATCTTGACTGGTAAAGAAGAAAAAAATCATAACTTAGAACATATAATTATTTATTAAAAATGGAAATGGAAGAAGAAATAGTAAAAGGCCCCAGGATTGCCTGGGCACAAAATATAGGGCATAGCATACAGCTAGAGGATTGGAAAAGAATTTGGATCAAAAACTGCAAATTAACATTGTCAATGGTGTATAAAAAAAGGTGTATAAATTCCTGCATCATGTCAGGAAGATCAGACTGCCCCAGGAGCTATTGATACAATTTTGCAAAGGGATTATTGAATCTGTCATATGTACTTCTATAACGGTCTGGTTTTATACAGCAAACAAACAGAACATATATAGAGTCCAACAGATAGGACTGCAGAAAGAACAAATGCCAACTGAGACCTGATGGTGCAGTGGTTAGAATACAGTATTGTAGGCTAACTCACTGTTCACTGGCATGAGTTTGATTCTGATCCACTCAAGGTTGACTCAGCCTTCTATCTTTCTGAGTTAGAAAAATGAGAACAAAGATTGTTGTGAGCAATATGCTGACTCTGTAAACCATTTAGAGGGGGATGTAAAGCACTATAAGTCTAAGTGCTATTGCTAATTGCAACCAGCCTGCCTTCCATAAAAGACCTATATATTGCAGCAGTCAAAAGGCAGGCTGAGAAAATATCTACTGACCCTTGACATCTTGGACATAAATTATTTCAACTCCTTTGCTTGGGAAGAGCTATAGGGCAATGCATGTCAAAACAACTAGAGACATCTAAATCTCAGTACTATCTAATGTTTATGTACAGTATATTTACCCATATAATATAGCTGCAGTATTATTATTATCCTTCTTATTATCTACTTTATTACCCACTCTTATTGGGATGATGATGATGATGATTCTGTTGCTTTGCATGTACGCTGAGAGCTTCTGCACCAAATAGAAATTCCTTGTCTGTCTAATCACATTGGGCCAAATAAAGTATTCTATTCTAATCTCTAAAACATATCGTTTGGATTCCCCTTTTCCATGGGTAGATGGAATTCCTACTTCACCCTTATTTCTAGATCATTGACCATTATAGGGTGAATTCTAGAAGAGGAGGTTGCTTCAGATTTATATCCCTAACTTCATATAAACTATAAGAAGTACTTGGAATAAGATTATGAAATATATTTAGCCATAAGGAGGATTGGGAAAACCAAAGAGTGGTAGAGGAAAAAATGAGGAATAATAATGTTATATCATTATTTCCTAACCTTGATAATCCCAGCAATTCTGTTTCTTCATCCTAAATGCATAATATATGTTTTCATTTGTTTGCTCTTTTTAGTCCAGAACTAACCATCTGTATTCTGAAATGTCACTTAACATCAACCTGAATAACAGTAGGGCTTATTCAGATCACCCCAAGTCAAAGGCATAATATAGTAGAAAAGAAAGCTATTTTTTAGGATATTAGGTAGAAAGAATGAAAAATATAATGGACTATCAATGACCATGCATATGTTGCCAAATTACAATTTCAGTATCATTCTCATTGACTTATGCTGGCTGTTCCTACTAGATATCTTCAATATCAGGAGGGTTACAGATTCCCTATCTTTGGTTTGGAGAATTATAAATTGAGTTGTTTCTGGCTTGAACAGGAACAATCTAGGAAAATTATATAACGTATTTTGGAATTAACCTACTGTTAAATTATTACCAGAGCAGAACTAATAATATCTGCTTTTTGTCCTTGAGATATACTTCACTTTTTAAATTCAATTATTACCAAGGACAAGAGATTGTTCAAAGTTTAAATACTATTTTCCTAAAATGAGGTGATTACATTCTTTTTAAAAGCATTTTAAAATTTGATAGTTGTGAAATTTTAAGTGCCCATTAGAATATTACCTTTAGATATTTTCAGTTATTATGTATTTTCAAGTTTATATTCTAATATTATAATTACTATGGTTACAACATACAAAGCAGTAATTTCTGCACTTCATTTCAGTGTTAAATTGTATATTATCATTACTTACCTGATTGAAAATGTCATGCCAAGTGATTGCATGCCAAGTGATTATTAATGTTGAACTCTTGTTCTGATGTGGAAATAGGATTCATTTTTCCAACTTTCACTTTAAGAAATGTTTGATTTGAAAATGTGACCCAATTAATAATGTCAAAACCAACTATTAATTCTCCATTGTGATCAAATGAAATTTTGTTTCCACCGCTGTTGTTGAATGAAAAACCACTGAGCAGTCGATGAAACTTAAGGAAAAGGAAGATCGGCTATGTTATTTATTGAATCATAGAATAAAATGCCCTTTTTGATTATCAAGCTCAATCTCCAGTGCTGGGCATGTACAGGTGCGCACAGTTAAAGTACTCTGCTTTAGTCACTAAGATGAATGTCATATTGTCTGTGCAATTACAACTAAAGTTATTTTATAAAATATGTCCTTTTCAGAATCCTGAAATGTAGGAATGGCATTATTTGAATATGCATATATTATATACATAAAAATAAAAGCTGGAAACAGTTAAATAGTACATACTTCAGTAGAAAAATGAATGGCATTAAAAATGGAATATCTATTCATGAACTTTTTCTAACGGGTCTAAAAGTTCCAGGTAGATGTGTATAGGCCTGCAATTTAACATAGAAACCACATGTGGCTTCTGCATTGCTAGAATTCTACTATCATAGGTATATCACATTTAATTTCATTTATCAGCAGTCACCTGCCATGTCTGATTTTGAAGCTTCCATCTTTGCCCAACTGACATTGATTCACATCTTGATTTGGATTTCTGCAGGACATGAAGCACATGAACCATAGCATAAACAGCATTGTAGATGCTGTAACTAGGTCCCATCATGAACATTTCAGAAACTGTCCCAGGAAGGTCCTCAAGCTTCTCTTCTCCCATGCAGATGCCCCCAGTTGTATGGGAATTTGAAAATTTACAGAAAAATGCTTGTTCCCAAAATGCTAGGATAAAATTGTCTCCCTTTGAGTTGGAAGGTTTTCTGCTTTGAAAAAAATGTTAGAAACCTGGAAGGTTGCATGCTTTAACCGTGAAAGATAGTGCTCCATTTATCATTTCAATGTCCCATTCTCTTTGAGCTGATATAATCCATACCTTGCCTTTTACCTTAAATAGTCGAAACATCCATCTCCAATATATCGTTGTTCTAGTTTCTCCATAAAGAACTAATGCATTGGCTTCACTCCTCTTAATATTATCAACAGTTCCAATCATTTCACCAAATGAATTAATATAATCATCAAGGAAAGGAATATTGATTCTGTTTATGAAGACAAAACAGATACCATTCATAGGAAATCCTGCAAGAATTCTCTGCACAAACCTATTTCCATTGTCATCATTTATTGCAAAGATTCCAACCCATATCCATTTGAAATGTAGAAGTAACTGAAGAATTCCCTTTTACTGAATAATTTCATTAGGAATCATTTGAAAGAAAGTGAGTGATTCTCTTTGATTATTCATCACTGCAGTGGACCCATATATGAACTATACAATAATATGTCGCTTCGAGCGACCGGTCTGTTGTTTCGGCTTACTGGCTGATTGCTGAATTCCTCTCAGAGAATAACCCTCGCAAGGGTGAGATAAAGTAACCCTCGCAAGGGTGAGAAAATAGCCCTCGCAAGGGCGAGATAGCGCGGGACCCTCGCAAGGGTGAGGCTAGGCAAGACTCTCGCAAGAGTGATTGCCAAGCAAGCGCAAGAAATAAAACACACAAAACACAAGCGATCTTCAAATGAGGCAACACTTTGAGCCTGGGGGAGATCGGATTCCCCGGCTGCGCCTGGAACAGATGGAAATGTCCGGGCTTCTCTGCTTCTTTGCTCCTTGCTCTCCCCAGGCTTTTAGCTGTCCTCTTTTATTGTGCTAATTCCAGGGAGGAGGTGAGAGAGGAATTTTACAGGAAGATAAAGAGATACAATGTTAATCTTTTAGACCAGGCTACGTGACATGAGCAACGAACTCTGTAACTGCTACTTTGTAACTGCTATAGATAAGCATATCTTCTTTGAATACACATTCTTTGTCTGTGGTTAATCTTTTATTAACTCCCTTCCTGTCAGTGCTTTCCTGCTATAATGTTCTGAACTGAATACGTGCTCTTTAGCAAGATTTCTTCTTGTGGAAAAATACAAGACAGAGCCAAGGTAAAATAGTCACAATTCCTCCTTTTCTTTATTTTTTGTGCTCATGACTCTAGGTAGAGTTCTTTCTCTTCCAGAGTAGTCTCACAAGGTGGCAACAAGCCCTTCGGTTTGTTGATGCCTTGCAGAACCAGCTCATACGAGGAGAAGTCCTCATCTCCCGAGTCGTGGCTGGACCGAGTTAAGAAATTTTCTTTGGGAGAAAAGAAGTTATTAATGTCTATTTCCTTCTCTGACTCTTGGTCAGAGTACCATTCCAACAGCGGTTTTTTGACCAGATCTTTTGATTCAATGCTGGATGTAAGAAAGCTAACTGTTTTTTGAGTATTGTTAATTTCATTGTCAAGTGTTTTCAAACGATCCCTCAATAATTTTAGTAAACGTCCTATTACACATGGACCAATAGTACATGCAAGAAGCAATAACACAAGAGGACCTATTAAGGCTGATAATAGTGTTGTTAACCAGGGAGAAAAATTAAACATGCTTTGATACCATGACTGTCCTTGTTGTCTTTCATTCTCTCTATCCTTCAATCGCTTACGTAATTCAGCCATGGAATCTTTAACAATTCCTGAATGATCAGCATAAAAACAACATTCTTCTTTATTGCTACACATAATCCCCCTTGTTTAAAAATAATAAATCCAGACCTCTTCTGTTCTGAAGAGTCACTTCAGCCAGAGATGAGAGAGAATTTTGAAGAGCAGTAATTGAAGTCTCTATTCGTTTGAGATCTTCATCTATTTGTAAACTAAGAGTAGCTAACTGTTGATGACCAACAGCTAAAGCTGTTGCACCTGTGACTGCACCTGCTGCCCCAAGGCCTAACAATACAGATAGTGTTACAGCTGTTATTACTTCTCTTTTTTTATGAAGGGGAAATTGTGGAGGTTCAAGTTCATTAATAAGTTCTGACCCTGGATAAACGTGATCTTTGGAGTCAGTTTTACCTGAATGCAAAAGGATTTCTGAGCAATAAGAACATCACCATGAACACAAGCAGTTGCTCCTGTGGAGCATGCCCATATAGAATTATTACCTGGGATAAAGAATTGTCCTTTGAGACGAGCTGTGATATTGCCATTGGAGGTGGTGTATAGAGGACCATAGCCTCCAATGTTAAGGTTTGATCTTTCTTTTGGTAAATATACATCACAGTGATATCCAGATGAAACCTTCTGACAATATTGAGAGTGACTGGCAGGTATGTTTCCTAGGCAACATCCCTTACCTACTATGTCAGTGATAGTGATGAAGGAAGTATTCCATCTGCATTGTGTGTCACTGGTGGAGTTACTAATAGGTTCATTGGAAGCTACTGCTTCATAGAATGGTGGCAATTCAGATAAGCAAAGCCAACATTGATCAGTTTTGGATGAATCATTAAGTGTAGTTGCTAGCAATTTGTAAGAAGAATTAACCAATTGTACTAATGGATTCACCTGAATATTGGGTTTTTGTAGAAAGTTTGATTTCAAATTGTGATTGGGACCAATATCATAATTAGACATAGATATAGAAAGACGAATTGTAAAAATATTCCCTTCATCTCCTAGACCATCCCACTGACGTCCTCCCAAGTAAACCCAACCATCCATTGTTTTTTTGTAAGTGTCTTTCCTTTTGCAGTAAATGTGATTCTGAGTGGATTTAGTCTCTGTCCACAACAAGGCCTTGAAGAGCAGGGAAGATGTTCTTGAGCACGGGTAATATGAATATAGTCATTTTTGGTAGGCGCTTCCCACCAGATATGACCTGTGGATACACAACTCCATTTTTACAATATCTGTCAACTACCCCACCGCAGGCAGCACGAGAAGCACCAGTACTGTGAGCAGGACAAAAATATAGTCTAAAGTTGTGAACAGGTGCTGGAGAACAGGAGCCTTGCTTGTCCCATATATCAGCTTGTAGTTTTTTATCTGCAAATTTTTCTACTCCTGTCCCCATTTCAGCAAAATCCATGAAAAGCTGAGGAAATCATGGCCATCTAGTATAGTTAGTGGTGGTGTTTAAAATATTTCCTTGAAAATCAAGGATAGTCCAGGTATAATCTTGAGGTTGATGTTCATTTGTAGAAGGTTGTATGCTTCAAGGAATGTGATGATAGCCAAATCTTGGAACAGCACGAGATGCAGACCGCTTAGAGATGGAGTTGTCAGCGATGAAGACAGGGTACCCAAGATGGCGAGCTCGAATGGGAGCTGTAGTCTTACGATGAGTGTCATCAGGGATGGGGTGGCGTCTTCGCACGACAGGTGTTTTGTAGTGAACAGGAACCCAGGAAGATGAATGATGCAATATGCATTTGGTGACATCACAGGGTGGAAAGCAGCAACGAAGATGCCATTGCAGTTTGTCTCCAGGAAAAGTTGTCTCAGAATTAGCTTGAGATGGCAATGTAGGAAAAGCAGAGGATAGTGGAGGAGATGCCACTGAAGGAGTGGAAAGTAATAGAACAGTGTGATTAAAGTATGTGTGATTGTGAAAAATCCTAAGCAAGAATAAGATCCTATAGTAGATAGAGTAACATGTATAGTTAAAAATATTAAACAAGGAGAATAGTAATAGTGAACAGTAATGTCAGAAGTAGGCGAAAGAAAGCTACCATTGTGTTGGAAAACATAATTACATGCAGAAAGGAGATTATCTTTAAAAATAAAGGTAACAGTGTCAGCAAGAAAAGTAAAAATAGCATCAGGAGATGCCCTGAATTGAGAAAAGACAGGAAATATTGATATCAGAAGAAAAATTAGAGTTAGAGTTAGGTTTGCCATGGTAAGGTCTGACACAGCGAGCAGGAACCCAAAGCACTTGATCAGGAAGTTGGATAGCAGCGTAACCTTTTCCCCAGGTGATGAGCTGTGCAGGACCTTTCCCACGCAGGATCTGGAAGCTGTCTGAAATAAACAAGAGGACGGGAAGAGGGAACTACTGGCTTGGTGAAGTGGCGAGAAGCCGCTGTGGAAGAAGGAGAGCCAGTAAGATTAAGAAAGTTAAGAGAATAGAGAGTAATGTTCAAGATGTTTTGTAACGCCGGGAGGTTTGGGGGCCTAAGCCTTTTTCCCCTGTTTGCCGATCAAGGGCATTTTTCAGAGTTTGGTTTGCCCTTTCCACAATAGCCTGACCTTGGCTATTGAAAGGTATGCCAAATTTATGTGTGATTGCCCACTTATGGCAAAACTCAGCAAAGGAGAACTGACATAAGCAGGACCATTATCTGTTTTGAGAATTTTTGGACATCCCAACATTACGAATGACCGAATACAGTGATTAATAACATTTTTAGTAGCCTCTCCTCTTTGTAATGTTGCCATAATAAACCCTGAATATGTATCAACTGATACATGAATGTATTTCCAGGGAGCAAAGGGAGGATAATGAGTTACATCCATTTGCCATGTATCACAGGCTTGAGTACCCCTAGGATTAACACCTTCAGGGATACCTTTGGCCTGCAAGCTACATGTTGGACATTGTTGAATTATTGCTGTGGCTTCTTGATATGTAATCCCAAATTGCTGTACCAAGGCCTTCTTATTTTGATGGAAATAGTCATGACTCTCCCCAGCTGAAAGCTGTTGTGGAAGAAGGAGAGGAGGTCATAATTTTACAAGCCTCATCTGCCATATGATTGCCTTCTGCCAGGAATCCAGGCAATTGCTGATGACTTCTGATATGAGCTACAAATAAAGGCTTCCCTCGCTTTTTCAGCAGTGTCTGAAGCTGTAAAAAAAAAGTGTCATGAGAGAAGGAGGGGTAACAGGAGAAATATATGCATCGAAAATATGAGCAACCATCTGAGTAACATACATGCTATCAGATATTACATTTAAAGATTCCTGTGGAAAAAGAGACAAGGCCAAAGAAAAAGCAGCTAACTCAGCTTGTTGTGCTGAGTTCTGTGGGGCAGTTAAGCATTTGTTCCATTGAGCATTTTCACACCATGCACATGCTCCAATATTTTTTGAACCATCAGTAAAGACAGTTAAGCCTTCCTTCAATGGCTGTTGGACAAAAGGTGATTGTAAAACAAAAGGAACTGTCTTCAACACCTGCAGTCGTGAATCAGATGGAAGGTGGCATGACACTTGGCCACACCAATCTTCCAATGCATCCTGCAGTGTTGTGGAAGTCTGAAAAGAGGTTCCCATTGACTAATCTTAAAAGGAATATACAATGTAAAAATATCCATTCCCATCAGGGCTTTGGTTCTCTTGCGCCCTTTTTGTATAAGAAAAGCCATTTGTGCTGCTTTAGTAAAAATAGAGGTTTTTGGAGTATGTGGTAGGTAACCATTCCAAGAAATGAAGATTTTTGCATTAGATACTTGAACAATTATTTCAGTCAGTAATTGATGAGTGGAAATAATAGCAAGAGAAGGTGGTGTGTCTGCAAGTGCACGTTTACCCATTGAGTTGCTAGGGCTATGTTTACTTGCTTTAAAGCTTCTAGATGCTGAGCTGAAAGATAGACCTTATCTGCAGGATTTTTAATCCTACTAGTGCTTGAAAAGCGGTGATAGCATCTGTGTGGTTAGAGCAAGATATGGTCTAGCCCAGTTAATAACTCCCAAGTACTGCTGTAATTGAACCAATGTGGTTGGCTGTGGAAGTGTGAGTGAAGGAATATGTGGAGATGCTGAGGAAGCTAAAACCTTGTGACCTAAATATTGCATTGGGTAGTGAGACTGGATTTTTCAGGTGCTATATGTAACCCTGCTTTTGCTAATGTGGTCAAGAGGATCGGAAAAGTTTTTTGTACCGTCCCCTTTGGCCCATCAGCTGCAATTAAGATATCATCCATGTAATGATATACAAGAAAATTAGGAAATTGAGATCTATAAGGATGCAGAGCCTCATTGACAAAATATTGACACATAGTTGGTGAATTAAGCATACCTTGTGGAAGAACTTTCCATTGATACCTAGATGTGGGTTTGGAGTTATTGAGTTCTGGCACTGTAAATGCAAAGATGATTCTATCCTTTTGTGCCAGAGGTATAGAAAAGAAACAGTCCTTTAGATCTATTATTATGAGATCAAATCCAGCTGGAATCAAATTAGGATTAGGCAGACCACACTGCAGTGGCCCCATAGGTTGAATAATCCTATTCAAGGCTCTAAGATCACTAAGAAGGCAATATTTGCCAGATTTCTTTTTAATTACAAAGACTGGGGTGTTATAAGGACTGGTGGATGGTTCAATATGTCCCTCTATTAACTGTTGATGGACAAGGAGATGTAAAGCCTCCAATTTTTCTTTGGTGAGAGGCCATTGATCCACCCACACAGGAATAGATGTTTTAAGAGTAAGAGATAAAGGAGAAATAGACATTTTGATAGAAAAACTATGGTATCTGAATATAAGCTTGAAATTGAGAAAGTAAATCACGTCCCCAAAGATTGCAATGTAGAGGAAGGATATAGGGTTTAAGATAAGCAGTTAAGGTAGAATGCTCAGTAGAAGCAGAAAGCCAATGAGAGCTGACCTTAGCAGCTTGAGCACCACCTACGCCCTGCACTGAAGAAGCTTCTGTGAGAGACCAAGAAGAGGGCCATTCATTAGAACGGATAACAGAAACATCTGCTCCGGTGTCAATCAGACCTTCAAAAATTCGACCATTGAGTGTAACAGAAAGAGTTGGTTTTGAAGCTTGAACAGGTTGCTGCAATGCAAACAAAGAAAGAGGTTCAAAAAGAGGCAAAATTATAAGTGTAGCAACTACTGTCCCCTTTTTTAAAGAAAAGCAACAATCTCCTATTGCAGCCAATGCAAGATTATTAAGAGCAGAAGAATCATATAAGTAAGGAGCTGCAACCACACCCTCTATTGTAAGAGAAGAATTGGGAATAAGCAAGACAGGTGTGGAAGGAGGAAGAGGTTTGAAAAGCGTTGCAGTTAAAGGAAGAGTAAAAACAGCACCAGGATCATCATACACAAGATCCTCTAACAATACCACAGGAAACGTTGTGGCAGTTAGTTCAGCCTTTGTGGCGGGCTAGCTGAAAACCCCTCAATTAGTTTCCGAAGGTTGTGAAGGAGAAGGATTAGAATAACAATTTGAAGCCCAATGATAGCCTTTCCTGCAGCGAGGACAGATAGTTTTTGGCTTAGATGAAGAGGGTGGACCTCTGGTTTGGCCACGAAAAGCAGCTCCTCCCCTGGCTTACGACATTGATTTTTAAAGTGTCCTGGCTTGCCACAGTTAAAACAATTGCCATTGCATGTTAAAGCAAAAGCATCAGGAGGAGAAGTGGTAGCAGAATTAGGATTTGGTAATGAAGCTGTGATTGCAGTAGCAAGCATATCCATTTTATGAGTAGTCGTTCCTACAATTCTACAGAGTTGTAAAAACTCAGCCAAAGTCACTCCTGGCTTATTAGCGACTGGCTGTAGAATTTTTTGACAATCATGATTAGCATTTGAATAAGCCAATTTTATAAGTAATTCTTGTTTAGCAACAGGATTATCTATCTGTCTATCTAAGGCTGTCTGAAGCCGACTTATGAATGAAGCATAAGGTTCTTCAGGTTCTTGCATAATTTTTAAAAATGCTTGAATGGACTGAGAATCTGAATCATCCACTCGCTTTAAAGCATTCATAGCACACATATGAATAATGGCAAAACTACAACGAGGAGAATTTTGTTGTTGTGCTAGAGTAGAAAATTGACCTTTCCCCAGTAACTGATTTTCAGTTACTCCAGCAGGCAAACCTCATGCGGATTTCAGCCTCAATACCTTTTTCATATTCAGATTGCCACACAACATATTGTGCTGGAGTCATAAGCATAGAAAAAGCATTTTCCAATCATACAATAACATAACTGTATTAGCTGTAACCAAAGAATCAAGTATCCCCTAGTAAAAGGAGAATGCAATCCATAAGTTGTAGCTGCATCTTTTATTTTTCAAAACTTTAAACTCAATGCTACTATGAACATTGCCTCCTCCCCAGGGATGATAGTCATAGGATAAGCAGAAGGTTCTTCTGTTTTTAAAGATAGAGGTGATGACAAAAGATTAGTTATGATTCCTCCCATAGGATTCATAATAGGAGAATCAGAAAGAGAAGAAAGAGCAGAAGGAGGAGGGGAAGAAATATCTGAATAAGGAGGTGGTAGGGAAGAATTTGATTCCAAATGAGCTGCAAGAGGCTTAGAAGTTTTTAAATTAGAAGAGTGGGAGTCAGAAGAAACAGGAGAAAAAGAATTTTCAGGAAGACTAGAAGGAGGATAAATAGTCATTATAGCAGCCATTATTGCTCTCCAAGAAATAAGTATATCCATGGGAGCTCTGGGAACTTCATGTAAATATTTTCCTAATTTTTCCCAGTGAGAATGGCTAAGAGTTCCAGCAGATGGATAGGCTGGACAGTGTGCCTCAATATAAATTATAAATTTATTTAAAGATTTTTTAGAAATAGGGTACACAGTGGTACCATTGGTTTTTGAAAGGAATTAGCCTTCTTCACTAGATTATAAAGTTCGTCCTATGCCCTGACGAAACTTGAGAAATCGAGGCGCCCATACTTACTTTTTGTCGACGTAGCCTATACCAGGCGAAGAAGAATGAAGGTGAAGGAGATGCACTTCTAGACAAAAGTCACACCTTGGAACCAGTAAGGCGAAGGGATCCCAGACGATTAGAGATCCCGGATCGAGCCCCAGCTGTCGCCCGAGCGACCGGTCTGTTGTTTCGGCTTACTGGTTGATTGCTGAATTCCTCTCAGAGAATAACCTCGCAAGGGTGAGATAAAGTAACCCTCGCAAGGGTGAGAAAATATACCTCGCAAGGGCGAGATAGCGTGGGACCCTCACAAGGGTGAGGCTAGGCAAGACTCTCGCAAGAGTGATTGCCAAGCAAGCGCAAGAAATAAACACACAAAACACAAGCGATCTTCAAATGAGGCAACACTTTGAGCCTGGGGGAGATCGGATTCCCGGCTGCGCCTGGAACAGATGGAAATGTCCGGGCTTCTCTGCTTCTTTGCTCCTTGCTCTCCCCAGGCTTTTAGCTGTCCTTTTTATTGTGCTAATTCCAGGGAGGAGGTGAGAGAGGAATTTTACAGGAAGATAAAGAGATACAATGTTAATCTTTTAGACCAGGCTACGTGACATGAGCAACGAACTCTGTAACTGCTACTTTGTAACTGCTATAGATAAGCATATCTTCTTTGAATACACATTCTTTGTCTGCGGTTAATCTTTTATTAACTCCCTTCCTGTCAGTGCTTTCCTGCTATAATGTTCTGAACTGAATACATGCTCTTTAGCAAGATTTCTTCTTGTGGAAAAATACAGGACAGAGCCAAGGTAAAATAGTCACAATAATACATGAAGGAAGGAAGAGAAAGAGAGAGAGAAAGAGAGATGGAGAAATGGAAAGAGAAAGGGAGAAAAATGGATTTAGAATACGTTTTTGCTTATTTAAGATTGTCCATCAACAGCAACAGATTAAATTTAAATCTCATGCTAGCTCTCTTCTGGCAGTCACCCAATGGGTATTAACATTGGTATAGATTGGTATTATTCTCTAATTTCTTTCTTCCCCCATTTGTTATTAAATCAATATGAATAAAATACAAAGCAGAAGTATAAAACAGAAAACAGATACATCCTATAGTAACAATAACTAATTTCTTTGGATTTGTATTCAACCAGAAAATCTGAAGAGGAGTAATGTTTGCAAATTATGAACTCAATGGAAATAATAAATATTAGATAGAACAAGGATGCTGGGGAATTCTAGAGTTATTACATGGCTCTGCTTATTATGGACTAGGATATTTAAATAGTTTATTATTCATAATGAATAACATAAATGCATTTGAAGGGTAAGGTATTTATTCACATAGGACTTTTGTTTGATTTTTGATTAACTGCTGAGACAATTTAACACTGATATGTGGGAAAATATATACTGGCAAATAGTTGCATTCAGATTAGTAGCCTACTTATTCATAATGTAGCTTAAATGATCATTATATTACACAAGCTGTATTATATTAAAAAGGTACCACAAATTCATAAATCTAAAGAAAACCTATAGTATTTATGACAAAACTTCTATAACTTGGTTTCCAAGGAAGTAATTATCATCCTGAAAAGCATACTTTTATATATAGTCCTAATCAAAGAACTCAAATGAAGGAATTTGACATAATTTCCCTTTTTAAGCTCTCAGAAGAGACATGGCACTACTAGAAGAGTTGAAAAAAGGAGCACACTTTATGATTTCTCTCGAAGAAACCCTGTTAAACAATTGAAGCAAAAATATCTTATTTTTTAATTATGGCAGATAAATATATATAAGAACTCAATTTATCAGAACCCCATTTGACTTCCTGACTCCTAGAAAGGTATTCATACAGCTAAGAATATGTCCTCTCTAAGATCTGGAAAATGAACTGAATCAATTATTTTTACATTATTTTAAAAAGTAATTAAATTTCCTATTTATCTCAAGTACACACTATTTTGAATTCAAATGCTAGAATCTAAAAAAATAAAACAAATCATAACAAGCATTCAACCAACCTGTGGAACCTTGTAGATACTCAGAAAATTTTCTATAGGAAGTGAGACATCAGTATCAAGTCCTTCAATGATAGCAACCAGATTATTCTGGATGTCACACTTGTAGTTGGGAATAAATCTTTTCTGTGTGGAGAGAAGTTCCATTGCACTGTGATAGGTCCATTTCACTTCATAATAGCTATCATAAATGTTGAAACCTAATGTAAAATTAGGCAAGATCTGTGGGTGTTCATTTATCTCCTTTACAGCAAATATTAAGGCCAGCGTATGCTGATAATTTTTAGTCAGTACACTGCAAATAAGAGAGATACATCATATCACATGGAATTCTATATAGTAGATTGGATTGGGTTGGGTTTGCACTTGTTAGAAATAATGGTTTTCAGAGTGTAGCCTTCAATAAAATACAGATTTAGCATGTGTATCTGTGAATGGATGAACAAAGGATGTAGGGAATGGAGGGAGGTAAAATCTAACAAACATAACCAAAGTCACACAAGAATAAATAATAACTTCCGGTTGCAGGCTTCGGTGGCAGCAGGAATCCGTGATTCTGCGGGTCCCTGCTGTGCTTGCTGCTGGGGTACCGCCGATCCAACTGGATTTGGGGGTTGTCGCTACCCCAGAGGGGCAGCGGAAGATAGAGGAGATCTGGGCAGGGGTCTGGGGACATCACAACCCCTTTCCCCAGCTGGCTAGACTCCTTTTTCCTGAGGCGGTGGAGTAGCTGTCAGAAATGGCAGCCACAAAGGAATCTTCAACTGGATAAGATTTGTGCAGGAGGAAGAATCAGAAGGAGAAAGTTTTCTTGGCTGAACCGGGACATTAAGATACTTTTAAACACCCTGGAAACCTGACTTTTGGATTGATACATTTGTTTCCAAAAGAAGTTGCTAAAGTGGCGAAAGTGCTGAAAGGAAAGTTCACTCCCCTTCCTTACGGAGAAAGCAAATGAGCACTGAAAAATCTGCTTTAAAAATAAGTTCTTTGTTATAAGTGGGAAGGAGAGGACTAAAAAAACCTTTAAAAATTTGTTGGAGGAGATGCCTTGAAGATTATAAGACCAGCAACTAACTGTAATACAGCTTTAAAATATATTTTGGGATTTTGCCCCAGGAGAAAAATTGCAAAGAGAAGAAGAGGAAATATTTTGTGTTTGTTTGGATTGTTTGATAACTTTGACACTTGGAAATTACTTTAAGACTAAAAACATCTGGGTTGTTCTTAAACATTTACAATGGCACTATCTGTGGATGAATTAAAAATCGAATATGAAAAATTAAAGGAAAGAGAACAAGAAGGCAAGGATTCTTTGGGAGCTGTCTTCCACTTTTTAGAAGTGGCGGTTTCTACATATCAGCAAATACATGAGGAGGAGGAGGAGGAGGAAGAGGAAGAGGAGGTGGAGGAGGAGGAGGAAGAAGAAGAAGAAGAAGAAGAAGAAGAAGAAGAAAGAAGAAGAAGAAGAAGAAGAAGAAGAAGAAGAGGAGGAGGAGGAGGAGGAGGAGGAGGAGGAGGAGGAGGAGGAGGAGGAGGAGGAGGAGGAGGAGGAGGAGGAAGCCATTTTTAATGGACAAAAAAGTTCAATTAAGAAAGAAAATAGGAAGAGAGGAAGGAAAAATGAGAATTTAAGATTTAATAAAACAACCAAGAAAAAGAAAAATAAGGTGGAAAAAAGGTACAATGTTAGACAGAAAAGAGAAATACAACAGAGAGGGGAAGTTAAAAAGGTGGAGGTTGGTGGGGGGGGCGGCAAAAAGACCAGACTGGAGAAGAAAGGGAGGTAAAAAAGGGAAAAAAAGCCATAAAGGTCTGAAACAAGATGTAAAAAAGCAGATTTTTTTAGAGACAAAGGATAGAGTATAATTAAAGAAAGATTCTGCAAGAGTACATAAGATAGTATTGTAGTATTTGCATTTGAAATAGTCCATTGGAATATTATAAGATTTAACAAAATATTAAAATGTTTAATAATGATAGATCTCAATATTCAATAAAATATCAAAGAGAATGTGTAAAATGATTAATGTTTAGTTTTAGTTTAATTTGTTATTGTCTTAAAGTTATTATAAATTTACTATTTCATTTTCTTATTTTAATACTTAATGTATTAAGTAGAGTTAGAATTAGAATGGAAATTATATATTTAACTATATTATAAATTTATTATTCTTTTATTTTAAAATGCAACATGTAGAATGTACTAAGCAGAATCAGAATGGAAATTATGTATTATTTTATGTGTTAATTTAGGGGAAAGATAGAAAGGTGTTACACTTTAAAAGTGATTACAGGGGAAATTTTCTGTTACAGAGAAGTGATAAATAGATAATTGGAGAAGAACAGACAAAAGATACAAGTATAATGATTTTAAAATAAAATGAAATAAACAAAATATAATTAAGAGAGTGAAATGAAGGGAGAATATATAGAGAAAATATAGAATGGTAAATAAGATAAGAATGGTGTATAAGGTGAGCATGAATTTGATTTAGGTCTTTAAAAAAAGATGTAACCCGGGGCTAAGCCACTTTTCAAAAGAAGTTTTATGTTTTGTGTTTTGGTTAGCTATGTTTGATTGAGAATTATTAAAACCTTGGAGGAATAAAACTAAAGGGAGAAACAATGAGAAATTTGGAAAAGACATGTACAAATGATAATTAAGGAGGTTTTATGTTTTTATGTCTTGTTTATGTTCTGTATTTTGTGTGCTTACGTTTGATTGAGAATTAATAAAACCTTGATAGAAAGAAATATAATTGAATAAAAGTGAAGGGAGAAATAATGAAAAATTTGGAAAAGATATATATGTGCTTAAATGGAAATGTGATAATGTGGAACTACGCCTTAAAAAATAATATTTTATTTGCCTTGTTAAAACGTATAAGTAATTTTTTTAGAAAGGAGGTTTTATGCTTTTATGTCCTATGTTTTGTTTGTCTTTAAAAAATAAAAAAAAATTGTTCCCCCCAAAATAATAATAAATAATACTTCAAAAAAAGGCAAAGTATTATTATGCCAATGTATTATGAGAAAAGAGAATAAGTGGTAAGAAGTACTGTAGAGTTATACACAACTTAAAAACAAGTTCTCTTTGTCCAAACTGCTGTCTTCTATGGTTCTCAGAAAATAAAGCAAGATAGTAATTATTATGGTCAAGGGTAAATCTTTTCCTTTGCACTAAATCAACCATTGGGTTTTTTTTTTCCTAAGAAGATATGCAGGCAAGGTGTGATTTAGCAACATTTATAACCAACATGATAAATTGCTTACTTGGAAACTTTTACCTTCTCCTATTGAGAATACCATGAGGATGATTGCTCTAAAACATTTTAAATTAAATAGATTAATTCACAAATAAATTGGGAGAAGGGGAACAAGATGAATGCTGTGTTCTAGTGGAAGATAGCACTATTTTAATCTGAACAAATTTATCCCCCGTGTATTTAATAGTATGGCAAAAAAAGACAGCTAAAAAGAAAAAAGAAAAACCAAATTTCTGTTTAGAAATTCTAACATGTCAAAAATGATATTAACATTTTTGTATTATATAGCTGAATCCTTAACAGTACTTTTTATACAGTTATTAGTATGAATAGAAAACCTTTTTTTTACTTTATCAAACATGGATTCATTGCATTGCATTCCATTTATTTGGTGATTGCATTAGATAAGAATGATTATGACTACCTGCCATGTGTGAAGTATGGACAGTTCTTGATTAATTCTAAATATTGATTACACCTCTAAGAATAATATATGCCTCTTTGACAAGCAGTCATTACTATAGAGTTAATTAGACACCGCTAAGAATTCAAACTAAAATATGAGATAATAAAAAGCTTTGCTGACTCCAAGGCAAAGGCAATCATAACTAGTCTTTATATGACATTCATAGCAATATTCGAAGAATATCACATAACATTTTCTATTGCATTAACTACACTTTATAATATTGGATTAACTACATTTTATTTTAAAATTATAATCATAATTTTTATTAGTGAAAGATTTAATAAGTAAAGCAATTTGACAAAATATTGCACATATAAGTGTGGTTACTAAAATCATCACTAGACAATAAGAATGTCCATTTCTGCCCAACTTTTAATTAGGTGCAAATCAGTAACACTTAACACCAATCAAAGGTTCAATTCTAAAACTCTTCCTTGCAATCAACAATTAAAAATAAAATAAATGGCCAGTCATAGTTGATTTTTTTTTTAAAAAAAATCATATTTTGCAATAAACAATTATAATTACAGAGAATTATTGGGAATCTTGAAGAATGACCCTGTCAAGGCATTTAACAAAAAGTATAGTTTAATTTACAGTACACATAAATAATTATAAAGCTTTTGCTTTCTTGTATAATATATTTAATTTTATTATGAGTTAGCTGTAAAGGAAGAAGACAATGTCATGAAATGTCTTTCTATACAACAAGAGACAGAGTTTGCAACACAAGGAAAATAAGAAGGTTAACAAAATATTTACACACAGAAGGGATAATTTGATGAATTTAATAATATGACATTTCAAATGGATAAATTAATTTATAAGAAAAATTAGTTTATTAATTTATAAAATAATACAGAATATTAGGAAAAAATTCTATAAACATGCTATTGATGGTGTCTTTATAATGTCATATCAATATATTATTCTGGAATAATTATTTTTGTGTTAACTCTTCAGTTCAAGGACCTGAAAAGGTTCTAGTGTTCCTCTTTTAAATTCTTAAAGTTGATTACTGGTACTGAAATTGTATCTTTACACTAAATTTGAACCACAGTTCAGGATTGTTATAATAACCTTTTAATTTTATGCTAAGCACCTATTGAATGAGGAGGAAAAGATACTGAATGGTTTACGTCCTCTAGAGACAGTGATAGCAAGGGGTGCGTTCTGCTGATCCCAGGGACATCGCAAAGTCCCTGGTTGATCCAGAAGAAGCCCCTTTTACCATTGGCGGAGAGGCAGCCATTAAGCGGCTGAAGCTGTGACAGCTCCGGAAGGAAGAGGCAGAAAGAGAAAGTGCATCGGCTGGTGAGAATCTTTTTTGGGGGACTTAAGGACACTTTAAAATGAGAAGAATTCTGTAAGACTCTGGACAAAAAAATGATGAAATTGATTTAGCGATTTTTTAAAGAGAATGTCAAACTGAGGCTTGGCTTTTTACTTTTACTTTTGTCTTCACTGAACTTTTATTGTGATCTAGTAACTGTAACTAGACTGGTTTTTTCTCTTATATTTATCTAATTTTTCTTTCTTTTTTATTTCTCCCTTTTGACTGTTAATAGTTTTTTTTTTAATAGAATAGAGGCTCCCTTTAGTAATTCTTTTAAATATATATATATACATGTATATTTCCTTTCTTTATTAGACTTTTTTCGGGAGAGAAGGGGGAGTGGATTAAAGAAACTTTGTAACACTGCCAACTAGAGGCTTGAAAATACTTTACTGGAAGTTGAGAGGACTGTGAAGAAATCTTTTTTCAAGGACACTGGAACTTGATAAGATAGAGGGAAGAACACTGGAGAATGTTTTAACAGGTGTTCTTTGGAACTTCTATTTTTAATTGATTACTTGAAGCTTGGCTTTGGAATCTGTGGAGAAGCCATAATAAGAGCCTTGGATAGCTAAATAAGATGCAGTGTGCTTTCTTTTTTACTTTTTCTTAACTGTTCCATCCGTCCTCTTCAACCCCACAGTATCTTGTAATTTGTATATATATATATATATATATATATATATATATATATATATATATATATATATATATATATGTGGATCTTTGGTTGTTCGGGTTTTCTCCTCGCGTAAGATTCGAAGTATCTAGGCAACGTTTCGATGAAGTCTCATTCATCATCTTCAGGCTTCTGAAGAACATAAGAACTCAATCAAAAAGAAGAAACGACCTCTTCCCTGGTCCAACACCTCAAAGCCACAGGACATGAAATTGATTTTAAAAACACCAGAACTATCGCCAAAACCGAACACTTCAACAGCAGAATAATCAGAGAAGCCATAGAGATAGAAAACGCCCACACAGCATGAACAAACGAGATGACACTTCCCGCCTTCCAGCCATTTGGAAACCCGCCTCATGAACAGACGAGTACCTAACATGAAGAAGGACACCAGACCCACACCCATGAGAGCCACACAAGATGCCACCACCACACTTCCATGTAGAAAACAGACTCTCACCCACTCAGAAGATGAGACACGACCATGGACCAGAAGCTGCACTACAGCTGCATCACTACCCACTTCAAACCCCTCCGAGCCATACATGAAGCAAACCGACACCCACTATGAAGATGCAACAGGACCACGAACTAGAAGCCAAACAGCAAGATCACAACTCACCAGCTCAAATCCCCAGCAACTAAGACTAACCGGAGCACAGCCAAGCCCCCACCTGAACAGAACACGCCTCCAACCAATCAGAACACGGCTAACCCCAACCAATCAGAACACAACCAAACCCCTACCAATGAGAACACACCCCCACCCAATCAGAACACAGCCAAGCCCCCACCCAATCAAGTCCCACCCCCACTGGCAGTTAAAAGGAGGAAGCAGCTGCAATCTCACATTACTCTGAAAAGCACAGAGCCGGAGACAGAAGCCTGAAGATGATGAATGAGACTTCATCGAAACGTTGCCTAGATACTTCGAATCTTACGCGGAGAAAACCCGAACAACCAAAGATCCACATATAAATACCCTGAGAACCTCAGAAAACAAATATATATATATATATATATATATATATATATATATATATATATATATATATATATATATATATATATATATATATATATATGTTTTCTGAGGTTCTCGCTATTTGTATGTGGATCTTATAATGGTTCTTTTCGATTTCACAGTCAGTAGTAGCCAGGCAACGTTTGATGAAGTCCATTCATCATCATCAGCCTCTGTCTTGGCTCTTGCTTTCAGAGTGAAGAAAAAGCAAGAGCCAAAGACAGAGGCCTGATGATGATGAATGAGACTTCATCAAAACGTTGCCTAGACACTTTGAATCTTACGCGGAGAAAACCCGAACAACCAAAGATCCATATATATATATATATATATATATATGTTTTCTGAGGTTCTCGCATGGTATTTGTATGTGGATCTTTGGTTGTTGGGTTTTCCCGCGTAAGATTCTTACGGGAGAAACCCTGAACAACCAAAGATCCATATATATATATATATATATATATATATATATATATATATATATATATATAGTACAAATGGACCTAATGACGATTATACAAGGAATACAAGAAATCAAAACGAATATTGCAAAGACTGACGAAAAAATTGAAAATTTTCAACAAATGATGGCCAAACATGAGGAGAGACTCCAAAAAAGGAGAAAGACAAACAAAGATATAAGACAATTGGAAATATTGTTAGCAAATTAACAACAGTTGAACAAGATATAACTGGGATGTTGAAGTGGGAGATGGATAGGTCAGAATTTTATCTCAGATTTCAAAATATAGAGGAAGAAAAAGGACAAGATTTGGCGGCTGTAATGATAGAAATTCTGGCTGGAGCTTTGGAGATAACAGAGGAACAGATGATGGATGGAGTAGATGAGATATACCGTATCTTCACAAGATATGCGATGAGGAAAAAGCTACCAAGAGAGGTTCATGTCAGATTTACTAAAAAGACTATTAAAACACAAATATTACAAGTCGCAAGAGATAAGGTGTTGAAATACAAAGGTAAAGAGATTGTGGTTTTAAAACAAGTGCCCAGAAGAGTGAGAGAGATGAGAAGAGAATAAGGATTTTTGACCAAAAAGTTATTGGAAAAAGAGGTGAACTATAGATGGTTGATTCCAGAAGGATTAATGTTTATATGGCAAGAACAGAGACACAGAATCGACTCAATTGAGAAAGCAGAAACATTCTACAATGAATTTTTTGGAAGAAGAGAAATAGAGACAGAAAAAGAGACCATCTCAACTGAACCTCAAGAAGACCAGATGGAAACAGGAAAAGAAGAAGGTGCGGTAGGTGGACAAATGGAGACCAAAGAACAACATGAAGTAAGATCTACAAGAACTGTTAGACCTAAATATAAAACATAACCATGGAGGAAAAAAAAATTGATTTCTATGAATATAAATGGATTGAACTCAGCTATTAAAAGAAGAAAAATCTTTCATAAATTAGAGAAGTTAAAATTTGATATAACTTGCCTACATATTAAAAAACAACATCAACGATTATTGGTACGACCAAAACTGGAGAAAATTTTTATCTCCTTGACTAACTGTAAGAAAAGAGGAGTGGTCCTGTACATTAAAGAAACTATTGCAGCAAAATTGATTTATACTGATGAAGACGGAAGAGTATTAATGGTTGAAATAGTAGATAACAATATAAAAACACTGCTGGTTGCAATTTATGCTCCGAATGATAAACAAGAAGAATTTTATAAAAAGTTACATATGAAATCAATTGGACTGGACTATGTCAATATAATTATGATGGGAGATTTCAATGGAATTGTAGATAATAAACTGGACTATACAGCGACAGCACCAAAACAAAATAGAAAGACTCTCCCTAAATCCTTTTTTTAAATGATAGATGAATTAAACTTAAAAGATATATGGAGAGAAAGAAATGGTAAAACCCAACAATATACTTTTTATTCAAATAGACATTTATCATGGTCCAGAATAGATATGATTTGGACTTCATCAGAATTAATATCTAATATTCAAGAAATAAATATTGAAACGGGTATATGGGCAGACCATAATCCAATGACAATTAAATGGAAAGGACAAAGAAGAAGATCTAGATGGACACTAAACAATGCTATCTTAAAGGAAAAAGGTTTTACACAATGGATGGGCAAAGAATTGACTTTCTTCTTCAGTGAAAATAAAAAAGAAGATACTTCAATGCAGAATGTTTGGGATACAATGAAGGCATATACGAGAGGATTAATAATGGACTATACAAAGAAAAAGAATATTAGGAAGAGGCAAACTATTAAAGCTTTAGAAGATGATTATAAAAAACTGGAAAAAGAATTGCAGAATATGCCACAGAAAAAAGATATTAAATTCAAAATGGATATAATTAAACATAAGATGGGTCAGGCAGAGAAAGAAGAATTGGCACAAAAAATTAGAAGTGCTAAACAGAACTATTTTGAAGATGCAAACAAACCAGGTAGATGGCTAGCATACAAATTGAGAAAGGAGAAAGAATCTAGGAAAACAGTACAGTTAATAGATGATCAAGGCCAAATGTGTTATGGTAATAAGGAGAAAAAGACAATTATCCGAGACTTTTATGGACAATTATATAAGCAGGAGGATTTTGATGAGGAAAGAATTAAGCTTTATCTACAAAATGCTAACCTACCTAAGATATCTGAAGAGACTGAAAAAATGTTAGAAAATACTATAACAATGATGGAATTAACGGAAGCATTTAATAGGCAGAATAATGGAAAAGCACTAGGCCCAGACAGGCTCCTGGCAGAATTTTATAAAACATTACAAGAATCGTTGAGCACCCCCACTGTTAGAAGTTATGAATGAAGCCATGTTAAATAAGAAAATACCAAAACATGATCAGAAGCTTATATCACACTTATTCCAAAAGAAGGGGCCGATCCATCACAAATTAAGAACTATAAACCTATTTCTTTACTGAATGCAGACTATAAAATTTTTGCTTCCATCTTGGCAGAAAGGCTCAAAAGATACCTAAATAACTTTTTTCATCCTGACCAGAATGGATTCCTGCCAAAGAGACAAATTAGGGATAATATGAGGGTAATTCTGGACTCTTTGGAATATTACGAGGCGCATCCTGAAAACAAATGGCTTTGATATTTTTAGATGCCCAAAAGGCATTTGATAATGTGAACTGGAGATTCATGTTTTTGTTATTGGAACAGATGGGCTTTGCTAGAAAATTTATTCAAGCAATAGAAGCCATATATGATAAACAAATGGCAAAAGTAATGATAGAGGGAGATTTTACAGACTCTATTAATATAAGAAAAGGCACAAGACAAGGATGCCCATTATCACCTTTGTTATTTGTATTGACTTTGGAAGTGTTGAATAGAAACATTAGATAGGATCCAAATATAAAAGGAATGAAAATTAAGAAGGAGGAATTTAAATTGCAAGCCTTCGTGGATGATTTGGTTTTTGTTTTGGAAGATCCTCTAGGAACAGCTTTAAAACTATTGGAAAAGATAGAGATGTATGGTGAGATGGCGGGTTTGAAAATAAACAAAGATAAAACAAAGATCTTGACAAAGAATATGTTACTAAAACAAAGAGATGAACTGGCAGATTTACTGAAAATTCAAGTTACGGATAAGGTTAAATATTTGGGGATACATTTGACGTCAAGATGCACTACATTGAAAGAGAATAACTATATTAAACTTAAACAACAGATAGCATCTGATTTGAAGAAATGGGAAAACCTACAATTGTCATTGATAGATAGAATTTCAACAATCAAGATGAATATTTTACCCAGAATTGTATATTTGTTCTAAACAATACCAATTAGGCTTGGTAAAGATTACTTTGAAGAATTAAATAAAATTGTGTTGAAGTTTATATGGCAAGGTAAGAAAGCCAGAATAAAATTAAAACTTCTACAAGATGCTAGAATTAGAGGAGGATTTGGCCTTCCGAATTGGGAGTTGTACTACCAATCTGCAAATTTAATGTGGGTTAAAGAATGGATAACATTAAGAAAGACTAGATTGTTGACATTAGAAGGACATGATTTATTACTGGGATGGCATGCTTTTCTGTGGTATAAGGGAACTAAATCGCAGGGCTATTTTAGAAGGCATTATATAAGGGAGTCTTTATGGTTGAATTGGGAGAAAATTAAGAGAAATGTTATTTGAAAATCCCAGTCTGGTTATCAACTAGTGAAGCCTTTTCTTATCCTATAATATATGAGAAGGAACAAACAGTTAGATATAGGGAAATATTGGGTGAAAAGAGTGAACTTAAAACAATGCAAAAACTAGAAGAACAAGGCATAAAGATGAATTGGTTTTCATACGTGCAAATACATTCAAGGTATCTTATAGATTCTAAAATGGAGGGATTTTATGACAAATTGACTGATTTAGACAGGATCTTGACAGGTACTGATGAAAAAGTGATTAAAAAACTATACAGTTATTTGTTGAAATTATATTAGAGGAGGAACAAGTTAAAGAAATGATGATTGTTTGGGGAAGAATTTTGGATATGGGATTGATTTGGAGAAATGGGAAAAATTGTGGTCTCAAAATTATAAAATGACAATGTCAACAGCTTATAAAGAAAACTTGTATAAGATGTTTTACAGGTGGCATTTTCCCCCGACAAGAATTGCAAGAATGTTCAAGAACAAATCTGAAAAGTGCTGGAAATGTCATCAGATACCTGGCTCATACTACCATACGTGGTGGACTTGTGAGGACGCTAGAAAATATTGGACTAAAATTCACATATGGTTGGAAAAAATGACAAAGACACATATAGACTTGAAACCAGAGATTTTGATATACTGAATGGTTTACTAACAATAAATATATGATTCTATTATGATTCTATTATGAACAGATTAGACTGTGACCTTAAGTAGGATATATCATGGGTGAAAAAACCTAATTACTTACATTAGCTCATCAATCATTGCACGATGGGGATGTTTATTGAAGTCTAGTGGATTATATGGCCTAAGGATTTGAGGAATAATGCCACCAATAATGAAATTACCTGACTGATAATATTTGTGCAGAATAGGAATTGGTTCAATTACAGTGCAGCTCTCTGCATTTGCTTTGCATACTATATGAGGCAGAAGCACTAAAATCATCATCTTTTTTGCAAATATTCCAACATTTGCATGGATAGGCATTACTGATAATACCTGAATGTATTTAATTGCCTGAAAGAACGAATTACTTAATAATTACTTGAGAAAGTATTTTCTTAAGGTAGAGCCTTACCTGGCAGATATATAATAATATTTATAATTCAGAATAATGCAAGGGTTGTATATAGAAAATATGTTTCAGTAGTCCAAATATTAGACGAATGTTAGAGTTTTACAGGGATTTGGCAAGAACTGAATTAATCATAATCATTCCACTTGATAAATACAGGAGGAAATAACTACTAATTACTTAATGATGTTTCTGCAGAACTGCTATTCAGAAACATGTTTATTACATTTGGCTCCAAAGTTTGAATATTGGAATTTGACATAGGTGTTGTTTATGTTTAAGCAAGGCAGGTTCAGCAGCGAAATAAAAATCTGCATTTGGAAAGATATAGTTGTATATAGTTGTAATGATGCCAGTGCTTTCTTAAATTCCGTACCTGGTGTTCTGTAAGATTAGATTAAGCCAAATATAACTACCAAGTAAACATATGCACACATAATTTAAAAAGTTGCCATCTTTGCCTAACAATCAATAAAAATAACATTCTTTACTACATCTCAAAGATGGATGATAAAAATAAAAAGATTTTCCAGAATTAAAAATGAAATTACTTCGCAAACTAGCATACATGCAATAGGTAGTACCACAACAAACAAAACTTTCTCTAGTTCCATAAAAGGATATTTTTCATTAAGTAACTTTACAACTGAAAATCAGAATACCGCTCATTAACTTTTATTATTATTATTCACTGTGATGTTTTATAAAGAAAATGGCATTTAGTCCAAATTTCTAGGGAGGTAATAATCATATATCTTTTTTATTCCATTTATATCCCATAATTGTCATAAAAATCTCTGGAGATTATGAATGATTCAATATGCTCCTCCCATCAAATTTTCATCAATCCCTCATGAGGATTTGTTGAAATTGCAACATTACACATACAGTAAAGTTGTCAAAAATGTATTTAAAAGCTTTTCTCAATACTGAAAAGTAGAATTCATCCAGGACTCCTTTACTCACATTTTTAAAAAAAATCATTTTCTGATTTTATTATATTTTTAGAGGGAAGAAAACTTGTCAAGAGCTTCAAATATTTCAACACCTAAGTCAGATGCCTTTCAGGATGGACAAGCAGAACTATATATCTGATAAAATAGAACTGCAAAGACAGAGTGGTGCACCTAGAAAGATCTGAAAAGCAAGATGGGGTGGCTGAAAATATTAGTTTTTTCTCTCCTTCAGATGCCATGCCTTGAATTCTGGGAACATACTGATGCTATTTGTGCTACTCAGAACAGGGTCTATATTCCTCATAAATATTTTACAAGTGGTGACTTTGTGATTGGTAGCACCATTTCTCAAATGATAGTATTTATAGATCAGTTTTCTTTTAAGGAGTATCCTGCCCCTGATGTTGACTCTCCAATGTAAGTATGTATTAGTTTTATATAGATATAGATATAAATGTATGGATGTATAGATGTAGATGTATACAGCTATAGATATAATTATCTCAAGACTGTTAAAGCATTTATTTGTTAAGTTGGGCAAAACTCGTGTGCTTTTCAGAGACACATCTGCTTTTCCTCTTTCTTTCACAGTTTATAAATTGTTTTAATTACTTGTTTGCTTGTTTCTTTCTCCTTGGTTTCTTACAAGATAATAGGATTACTTGGACTAATAATACTTTTGCTTCAGAACAGATCTTTTAAAATGAAAATGAAAAACCCATTTGACTATTTTGATCTTTCTCTGGTTCTACTCTTGTCCTGTTTTCATACTGACTTCCAACTGTACTCATACAGAAAAAAATCAGACCATGACAACCAAGCTTAAACTTGGTTTCTCACTTGTCATCCTTTTTGCTCATATCAGAAAGAAATCTCTTTATCCCTTTTGTAGCCACAATCCGTAATTGGGATTCAGCCTAAGCAGTGTCACCTTCATGGAAGCAGTGGCTTGTTAAGGTCTTCTACTGGTGTTATAGCCCAGGGGAGTTAGGCGAAGCCTTGCCAAAGTTGATCCCAAATCCACCAAGACATTGCCTTCTTAAGAGTCAGCAGACAACTCCATCCTGATTCCCTTGAAGCAACAAGGCTTGCTTGGGCTCCTCAACATGGAAGAGTCACTGAATTTCACCATATCATATGGATCTAGGATCAGAAAAATGTTTATCCTTTGATATGATCTTAGTCTCCAGTTCCAAAATATTGGTTGAGGAAGCAAAGGAACACAGACTAGAAGTCTATGTACAAGCTTTAAAAAAAACTCAGGAAACCCTCTCTGTATGTATTTCTTCTATATGTGATACTTGGAGAGAGTTCTTCCACTTTAGTACATATATACTGTATATGAATAACAAATCTTATAAATCTCTCTTTGTCTCTGTTAAGTCAGAAAACTTCCACTATTTTGGCTTTCATCCCTGCAGCCAGAATCTGTATATTTTTCTTTTTTCTTTTTCCTGTGGCTGAATATTGTTTAAAATGAATCTGTTCTTTTTAATATTATTTGTGCAATTTTCTTCATACACTGTCAATTATTTCTGTTTGTGTTATACTACTAATCTCAAATATTAATAAATCATTAGATTATTGATTTAAAAGTTTAATTTTCTACTTTTAGAATGTATAAACCCATTTAATAATGTATACAAGATACATGGAACTTTCTTTTGCTCCCACTCTCCCTTTGTAAGTTTGTGTATTAATTCATTCATGAATCCATTCATTCTATGAATCTGATAGAATATAAGCTTTCTGGTCTTGAAAATGCATCTTTGGGATAGCCATGACCTGGATGACTGAGAATCTCCATAGATAATCTTTAAGAGAAGCAAATTCATTGATAAACCTATGAATGATACAATAGTTTTTTATTATACTGTAAGACATGTAGCTGGTCACTTAGATAGATAATGTATCTATGTATTATTGGATACATTCAAATGGAGATGAGAAATCTTTTGTTGGACATCCTGTAATTTAGTTAGTCTCTTCCTTCTTCCTTGACCAGGATTCTATGATTCAGTCAGTAAACATTAAAAGTACATTCTGCATTGCATTTTAAATTTTCTTGATTTGGGGGTAAATATTATCTCTTTCAAAACAATTTTTCATTCTTATGTTCTTGATTCCCTTGTCTTATTACTGTATTTATAGTATTTTTTTGTTCTGTCATATTTTCTAGTGCCATGCTGTTCCTTGCAATATAAATTACTGCTATATAATGTTTCCATCAAAATCATACTCTTCATTGAAATTTTATTTATTTACTTCAATGTCTCACAGGAGTACTTTATGTAGTATAGTGTAGTTCCAGCATAATAATAATAATGTCTCTTTAAGTATTCATTTCCCTCCCACTATTTGATAAATACCTTTCCTATTTCTAGAGACACTGGTAAAATATTTCACGATTTGCTTTATTTGAACTTCTATACATAATCAGTAACATTATGTAATAAGAATTAGAACAATTTGAAGACAGAAGGCAGTTCATAGAACTATCCAATTTATTTAATTGCTAATACTGGGAATTTCTTTCCTCCCTTCTTTTTTACAGAGTTGTGACAAAGAATTATCAGCATGTGTTAGCCTTGGTATTTGCAGTAACTGAGATCAATGAAAATCAACATTTCTTGCCTAATATTTCCTTGGGTTTCCACATCTCAGAGAGCTATTTCAGTGCCAGGAGATACTATCACATTGCCCTAGATTTTTTCTCTGCAACGCATACACTAATTCCTAATTATAAGTGCAATAATCAGAGCAGTCTGATTGCAGTTATCGGGGGATTGGGCACAGATACTTCCCGACATTTGGCTGCCATTATGAACATCTATAAGTTACCTCAGGTATAAAGAGAAAGTAGAATGTCAAGTTTTTAGATTTATCACAATGTTTTACTTTTCTGTCAGAAAGGAAATAGAATGAAAGTTTCTTCACTGAGATGTTAAAAAAAACACTCATATTTAGCAATAACAATAATCAGCATATATTCTATGACAATAGCTTTAATACAATCAAGCATCTGCCTATTCCAAGTCCTTCAGAAGGACTCAGTAGTTGGAAAAAATGCCATTCCCATCTAAACATCTGATTGACTGTGACTAGTGTTAAACAAATAGACTAATTAATTATCATATAGTTCTTAATGATTTCTTTGTAAGTGGCAAGTTCAGAGCCTGCAATAGATATGTCTATTATTCACCTTTTTATTTTATTTTTTATTTATTTATTTTTGTCAATTGCTTACAAGATAATAGGTACAAGTAAAAACATAGTTATGAATACATTACTCAGCTTTTGTGGAACTGAATCTTGTCACTGCTTCATAGAGAAGCCATGAATCAAATTGCTGAAAAGTTTCCCAATTTAATAAGCTGATAAGATAAATTGGATTCTAAAATTAAAGTAGTGAAGTTGTTGAAAATTGTTTAAACTTATGTTCAATTCCCTTTTAATAACGCTTGAAAGAAAATTGGGAAAAAGTTATTTTTGTTTAAAATTTGTTGCCAAGAGCTTAAAATAGATAGGCAACACAAAAATGTAGCAGAACCTGATAAATATTTACTGAAAACAATGTGGTATATGTGCACTTTTAAATACTCACAAAGCATGTAGGTGCTGATTCTTAATTATTTAAATAATTTCTTACAGTGTTTCTTTTTAAAGAAATGTTATTACAGATTACAATTAGAAAAATAAAAACTAATACAAATTAACAAAAAAACAAAAGAATGAAAGGGGGGAAAGAAAGTCTATAAAAGTGAAAAGAGAAAAAAATATAAATAATTTTCCCTTCGTCACAATAAATAATTTTAGTAATTTATCTTAAAATAGAACAAATGTCTCTTAAAACAACAAATTCCCCCTTTTCTTTGTATTTCATCCCTTAAATACAAACAAAAACTTTAAACCTCATCATTTATCCCTAGACAGCAAAAGTTCTATTTTAACCTTAATCAAACAAACTCTATATTTCTTCTCTGTATTTTCAACATTTTTATTTTTATTCCCTTCAAATAATATCCTCAAAGTTTCTTTTCATTTTCTTTGTCTCTTCTCAGAAAAAAAATCAATTTTTAAGATTTCTTTTGTAAATTCAGTAAACAAATATTATCCAAATCATCCTAGTTTTTTTTATTTGCATGCCCCTTTTAAATACTAAAATGTGAACCAATTTCATTTATTTATCCAGTTTTTTGTATCAGTCTTGTAATTTATCTTGCTAATTTGCTTAAACCCATTCAAATCAATTCCAGTCTTATACAATATAGCATGTTCCTCTACATCTTTTATATATCTTTAATCTTTAATCCACAAATCTCCATAGAAATAGCCATTCTCTAATAGCATGTAATTTTTATTTTTTTTCCCTTTAATTGTAATCTTTAGCTTTTTTGTGTGATTTCCTCCAATGTCTGATATTCAAAATCCCATCTTATGTACTTTCCCCCAAAACTAAACTACATTTTCTAAAGGCAAGGGTTCTTATAATTAATTTCAAATTCTTATATTAAATCCATCCAGATACCTAGCCTGATTTTGATATTCCAAAAGCAAAACTATAAGTAGTATTTTGATGTGAATGTGATCAAAACTTAATCATTCCAGAGGTTCTTAATATTTCAAAAGGAATAAAATATAATTCCAAAGGTAATTAAGAAATGATTTCACTTTTTTCCTCAATCCCAGTTTAGTTATGGTGATTTTGCTCCCATGATGAGGGATCAGTCCCATTTTGTTTCTCTCTACCAGCTGGTACCAAATGAAATTTATCAGTACAAAGGAATTGTCCAGTTACTTCTGCATTTCAGATGGAAATGGATTTGCCTAATGATCTTCAATGATGATGGTGGGGAGCTTTTTTTGAAGAACATGCTTCCAATACTTTTTGAAAATGGCATCTGTCCTGCCTTCATTGCAAGGATTTCTGTATTAGTTTTTTTCGAGGACTATGCAAGTGCACAAATAAAATGGCACAAAATATTACTAGATGTTATAAAGAGTGAGGCCAATGTTATTTTTGTCCATGGAGAAACTAGGACCATGTTATCTCTGATGATTGTGCTGAATTCAGGACATACTGATGATGATAAATTATTTGGTAAAGTGTGGATTATGGCAGTACAATTGGATTTTGCAGCACTGGTTTTACATAAGGATTTGAATCTAGAAATCTTCCATGGTGCTTTAGCCTTTACACCTCACACCCATGAAATGCCAGAATTCCAGGCTTTTCTTCAGAGCCTAAATCCCTATCTGGTCAAGAGAGATGGCTTCATTCAGACATTTTGGGAGCAGGCATTTGGTTGTTCCTTTCTAAACACTAATATTCAGGAAAACATTGAGAACAGCTGCACTGGGGAAGAGAGGCTGGAAAGCTTACCTGGGCCTTTCTTTGAAATGAGCATGACTGGCCACAGTTACAGTATTTACAATACAGCCTATGCCTTGGCAAATTCTATATCCATCATTGATTCAAGCATTTCAGCATTCAAAAAAACATTTGCCAGAAGGGGAATAGAAAATAGAATTCTGCAGCCATGGCAGGTAATAGCTCTTAAATATCTATAACAAATTAAGACATCATTGCAGGTCATTGTCTTTTAACTCAAATGAGTTTGTAAATATTGCATGTTTGTGGATATGTATGTATGTATGTATGTATGTATGTATATGTATATGTATATGGATCTTTGGTTATTCGGGTTTTCTCCCGCGTAAGATTGGCAGTATCTAGGCAATGTTTCGATGAAGTCTCATTCATCATCTTCAGGCTTCTGTCTTCGGCTCTGTGCTTCTCAGAGTGATGTGTGCTTGCAGCTGCTTCTTCCTTTTAACTGCTAGAGGGTGTGTGACTTGATTGGGTGGGGGTTTGGCTGTGTTCTGATTGGGTGGGGGTGTTCTGATTGGTAGGGGTTTGGCTGTGTTCTGATTGGTTGGGGGTTGGCCGTGTTCTGATTGGCTGGAGGCATGTTCTGTTCAGGTGGGGGCTTGGTTGTGCTCAGGTTAGTCTTAGTTGCTGGGGATTTGAGTTGGTGAGCTGTGATCTTGCTGTTTGGCTTCGAGTTTGTGGTCGTGCTGCATCTTCATAGTGGGTGTCGGTTTGCTTCATGTATGGCTCGGAGGGGTTTGAAGTGGGTAGTGATGCAGCTGCAGTGCAGTTTCTGGTCCATGGTCGTGTCTCATCTTCTGAGTGGGTGTGAGTCTGTTTTCTACATGGAAGTGTGGTGGTGGCATCTTGTGTGGCTCTCATGGGTGTGGGTCTGGTGTCCTTCTTCATGTTAGGTACTCGTCTGTTCATGAGGGCGGGTTTCCAAATGGCTGGTAGGCGGGAGGTGTCATCTCGTTTGTTCATGCTGTGTGGGCGTTTTTCTATCTCTATGGCTTCTCTGATTATTCTGCTGTTGAAGTGTTCAGTTTTGGCGATAGTTCTGGTATTTTTAAAGTCAATCTCATGTCCTGTGGCTTTGAGGTGTTGGACCAGGGAAGAGGTCGTTTCTTCTTTTTTGAACACGGCCAACCCCCCAACCAATCAGAACACAGCCAAACCCCCTACAAATCAGAACACACCCCCACCCAATCAGAACACAGCCAAGCCCCCACCCAATCAAGTCACACCCCACTAGCAGTTAAAAGAAGAAGCAGCTGCAAGCTCACATCACTCTGAGAAGCACAGAGCTGAAGACAGAAGCCTGAAGATGATGAATGAGACTTCATCGAAACGTTGCCTGATACTGCCAATCTTACGTGGGAGAAAACCCGAATAACCAAAGATCCACATACAAATACCCACGAGAACCTCATATATATATATATATATATATATATATATATATATATATATATATATATATATATATATATATATATATATATATATATCCTCTCTTAATATTCTGAAGAACATATGGACATGCAGTTCCTCCACAATAATTTTCAATGTCATTCACTGTTATTTTTATATTGAACTTTTGCACAAATAAATGTACTTTAAAATAGTGGAAAATTACAACAGATAATTGTGAGTAGAAGAACAATGAGGAGTGTTTGGTCTGATATTTTACATAAACACACACGTGACTTTAAGTAAATGGCCAAGAAACATTTCAGCAGATTTAATTATATGCCCCTCAGAAACAATTCTTCAACAGCAGCATTATGTTTACAGACCTGTTTGAAAAGATTTGTTGTGATAAAACTTGGACAAATCTTGCTGTGGACAAAATGTATATGTACCCATGAACAATGTACCCATAGAAATATAGTATAACCATGGACAATCCTATAGACAATATATTAAGTAAATCAGTGGGATATTTCCTATTGTACTTTGAAGCTCGTCTAATTCAATTAATATGCAGTAGGCACAAACAGATACCCCAAACTTTCCAAACCCTCTTTTTCTAAGCAAAGTTTGTATTATTGCCAAGACCATCCAATAAACATGTCTATGTAGTCATTGGGACTTGCACTCAGTTCAAGAGAATCTATCATATCTTTAAACAACTAGTTGCATATTTGGTCCATCTTCAAGAGGACTTCCAGACAGACCATATCAAAGTGAGTGAAGAATTCATCCAGTTTCTGCGTCAGCGCATTCATGCCAGCCAGTGCTAGGTTCTTTGCCACCTCCGTGCCTACCCGCACAGCCCAGCCACCAGTGCCTGAGAGCAGAGCAGCCATTTCTGTGCCTCCAGCCCCCAGAGGCAGATCTTCCAGTCATACTGCTGCTCCTCCTCACTAATCCCTTCGCCAGGGCACCCCTTCTCCTTCACTCTGGTGACCGTGCAACCTTCCATCTCCTGTCTTCCTCCCTTCATGCCGGCCAGCTTCTTCGAATAATTATTGTAATCTAATAGTATTGGATTAATATATCTTGTTTTAACTATTATCGAGCAGAGAGGATTACAACATTTAAGTAAGCATACCAAGAATTATGCTGTAAATAACTGAGCCATAAGTTAAAAAAAAGCTCTCTAAATTAGAATTATTGTTTTAAATTAGTTATGAATTTTGTTCTCCTAGCTCCATCACATACTAAAGAACTTCTCATTTAACAACACAGCTGGAGAACTCATTCACTTGAATGAGTATGGAGAATTTACTGTTGGGTTTGATATTACAAATGTCATAACTTTTCCTAATAAATCATTTACTAGAATAAAAGTTGGAAAAATGAATCCCTGGACAGGTCAAGGTACAGAGTTCAGTGTCAGTGAGGATTCTATCATCTGGCCTAGCAACTTTAATCAGGTGGGAGTTCTTACCATTTCTAGGATCAAACATTCATTTATAAAAGATTTTCTAAAATTGACCTTATTAGACAATTCTTTGCTAACTAATTCTACCCAATGAGGAACATCATAGGGGTGAAATGAGATTTATAGCAGCCATATAAATAGTGGATCCAAAGGCAACTTAAATTGATTGTCTTAAAAATTCACTGAATGTATTGCAAATTACTATATATAGCTACTACCTTGGGTATATAAACTAATGGAAATCACATCAGAAAACACAATGCCTACGAATTCCTACTTTTGTCAAATCCAAAGGAACATTACTCAGATAAATGATGTTTTTATTCGATGAGAGACCATATTTATTATACTTAAAACCAAAGATTTTGAAATGATTTATTTCTTGGTAATATTATCTTCATTCTATTCAAACAGGTAATACCCCTTTCTCTCTGCAATGTCATCTGCCCTCCTGGTTGTCATAAGAAAAAGAAAGAAGGGAAGCCATTTTGCTGCTATGATTGTGTTCGATGTTCAGAAGGAAAGGTTTCTCCTCAAGCAGGTATAATATTTCTAATCCATCATATTGTTAAACCTTCTGTGTAGATCAGTTCTAATAAAAAATAAATGAGATCAAAGTGGCAGTTTTCTAAAATCTTAAATTTTCTGTTTACATTGACTTATCTAAGAATAATACCTTGTCAATTCATTTAGAACTATCAAATTCTAATGTCCTTAAGATAATTCATTTGCTCTGGAATTTTGCTTCAGTATGTTTTTCTGGGATCTCAGAATTCTTATCTTAAGCCTTCATTTCCCAGCTGATGGCATCATCAGGTATCTAAGTGCTTTTCAAATAGTCTTATTCTTCCAAGTTCTGTGGGCAGTACTAGTATGAGCAACATTTAGGGGGAAAGATATTATTCAATTTGTTATGGCATCAGCCTATAGGGATAACCTTATGAGTTTGGATTCTGATTCCGTAATAGATATCAAGAACATACCTTGGCATAAATTCTGCAGCTGAAAAACAGAACTTGTAAAATCTTATTCACATATGGTTTGATGTGATATGGTTTGATCAAAACTAATGCTGAATGTTGAACATCCAACAACTGAAAGAAGCTGTGGTTGACAAGGCAGCATAGAGGACACTTTCCTATCTCTCCTGCTCGAGCAGGGGGTTGGACTAGATGATCTCTAAGGTCCCATCCAACTCTGTTATTCTATGTCTATAAAATCAACAAGAGTCAGACATGGTTAAACAACAACATTTACATTTCAACTTTTCTTTCTTTTAGACATGGAAGCCTGCAACTCCTGTCAAGAAGATCATTATCCTAACAAGGAACAAAATCAATGCATCCCTAAAATGTTTTCCTTCTTGTCTTATGAGGAACCCTTGGGAATGGCGTTAGCTATTTCTTCATATTTCTTTTTTTTCATCACAGTTTGGATATTATGGATTTTTATAAAGTATCGCAACACTCCTATTATCAAAGCCAACAACAGGAGCCTCACTTACACCATCCTTGTTTTCCTTCTCCTCTGCTTCCTGTCTTCATCACTCTTCATTGGCCAACCCCAGAAGTTGACTTGTCTCTTCCGCCAAATGGCTTTTGGAATCATCTTTTCAGTGGCTGTTTCATGTGTGCTAGCAAAAAATGTTACTGTCATTGTGGCCTTCCTTGCCACCCAACCAGGATCTAGAATGAGAAAGTGGATGGGAAAAAAACTAGCCAATGCTATAATTCTATTCTGTTTTTCTATTCAAGCAGCTATATGCTTTATCTGGTTGGCTACTACTCCCCCTTTTCCTGATTTTGATATGCACTCAATGGCTGAAGAAATTGTGTTAGAGTGTAATGACGGGTCAACTGCCATTTTCTATTGTGTCCTAGGTTACATGGGCTTCCTGGCTTTTGTGAGCTTCCTTGTGGCTTTCTTAGCAAGGAAGTTACCTGACAGTTTCAATGAAGCCAAGTTCATCACCTTCAGCATGTTGGTCTTTTGCAGTGTTTGGATATCCTTTATTCCTACATACTTGAGCACTAAGGGAAAATACATGGTGGTAGTAAAAATCTTCTCTATGTTGGCTTCTACCACTGGACTTCTGGCTTTCATCTTTTTCCCCAAATGCTACATTATTTTGCTGAGGCCAGAACTAAACAAAAGAGACGCAATAATAAAGCGAAAAAGATAAAGTAGCTATTAGTGGGCTTTCCTTAATTATAAGTATTCGTTGCAGATTATACAACATAACACAATGCACCATTCCCTGAAAAGATCACTTGGAATATTGTGGTTATGTCAATTTAATCTATTTTACCCTTTTGCATTTTATCTTCTGCCTAGGCATTTAATCAAGCCAGCAAATACTTTCAATTGCAATATTCTATTGAATGATTGATTGATCTAATTGACATATGACTTATGTTAGATGAAGTTTATTATATAAATTTGATAGACAGATAAATAATATACAGCCAGCTATCTCAACAAAAGTAACTGTGTGACACACAACAGATAAAACAGGGAAAAACAACTACAGATATATATATATAAAAACATACTGATAAATAGCCATATTTATGAAAGTTTGTTTATGTAAAATACTGTAGTGCACTTAAAGTAAAAAAATAAAGGTTAGAATACAATCAAAATGAAATCAGATTTTTATCTTACTTTCTCAGGAAAACTTAGTATTGTTATGAGTAATGGATTTGGATCCAACATTTCGTAATGAAATAATCTAAATTCGTACTCAGCCTAAAATGTTGATAATATGTTTATTTGGATGATGTACATCCAACAAAATTTCATTAAAAATGTGGTTTGATTGAAACACAATTTATGCATCCTTTGAAAATACACATCCTAATGCAGATTAATGGCAAAACAAGTAGACTCAAGAAATAAAAAATAGTTTATACAATGTTGTAACATAATCCATGGCATGGAAAGGGTATTACTGCTGAAGCTTTTCTCTTGGCAACTGTTCCACTCTGTTCTAACTAAATTGAAAGCACAAAATACCCTCTTCTCTATGAGTGACCTCTTCCAGTTCCTGTAAGAGCATTGCAGAATAGGGAATATAATGATCAAAGGGAACATTCACAGTTTGATTGCCTGTTGAAAATACAGGCAGTCACAACAACTTACAGTCATTTGTTTAGTGACCATTTGAAGTTACAATGGCAGTGAAAGAAGAAACTTATAACTGATTCTTACACTTATCATTGTCACAGTTGCCTCACAGTCACATATTCAAAATTCCAACACCACATGTATTTACATTAATTGTAGCATCCCAGGGTCATATCAACTTACAATTTGCAACTTACAATTTGCAACCTTCTCAGATGGCTTCTGACAAGCAAAGTCAATGGGGCAAATTGAATTTGTTTGGCAACGGTGTGATTCACTTAAAAATTGCAATGATCCACTTAACAACCATACCAAAAAAAGATTGTAAAATTGGGTACAATTCACTTTCCTTACTTAGCAATGGAAATTCTGATCTCAGTTGTGGTTGTAAGTGAAGGACTGATTACCTGTAAGCAGCTTTAATGAAAATTCTGAAACAAAGACTAGATAAACTCATATAAGGCATTTTTTTCAGTAGAAGTGAAAGAGCAGAGCTGTCAAACTCCAGGCTCATGGGCCGGATGCATCATGCACTGGCCATGCCCATGCCTAATTTACTGAAGGGGAAAAATGTCCCAATACATCACATGATGATGCCACGACAACGTGAATTTGACACCTCTGTGATTGAGAAATGATTGAAGCCTGGGAAATGGCCCCTTGTCAGTCAACAAGATTCCTGATTTACCACCAGCTTGCTAGGTCCCAAGGGCCTTCTAGTATAAGTAAACAGCAATCAATAACTTAATAGCTGGCCAACAACAACTGGCCATCAAGATTGTAAATCATGGTCTGTGCAAAGAAAGTTTACCTAAATAAGTCCATTTGAAGTTTAAGCAACAATAGAGTGGCCCAAAATAGTTCTAAATGGTTGTTTTCAGGAAAGATTAAAAGCAGACCAGCTACATAAATCTGTCTACAGGGTTGGCTGGATGCAATTGCTTGAGCTTTGCCTAGTGGGAAATCTCATTGACTGTCACTGCTCTGCTCAGCTCTTCATGCATTAGGCCTCATCCAGCTGCTCCAACTGATCAGAAGATGCTTGTAATGGTTCAGTATTTTCAGATGAATTATGGCTTGAAAATTCCAGCTGTCCTTGATTCAGCTGGAGCAATTTGTAAGAATTGAAGTCAGTTTTTAAATCTGAATCATGGGCCATGACATAAAGCTTTTCATGGTTGGAAAAAAATAAATATTCTGCCCATGTTTTTACATAGATGTGCAGATCTTCTGGGGAAATTCTTCTTGGATGTAAATTGCTTCTATGGTTATAGAGCCCAAATTGTGGTATTTCCTGCTTCTCTTGTAAGTAACAAAAAACATTATTCAAAAGGTATTCAGTATGTAACCCTGAGAAGATCTCTGCTACAATAAATAAAATACAATACATTAGAAAACACAACTGGCAATAGATTCATAGGGTAAAAAGAGGTAAAAATTACAGTTCTATGAAGGCATTGCTTCAATTGAAATCAATAGAAAATATACTTTAGGAATAAGCAGAATAAATTAAGAGCCATATAACCAAACACTAAATAGTAAAATCTGGAAAATTGGTTTCATTTTCAACCCTATTTCTGGGAGTCATTTTCAACCCTATGTCTGGGTTTTAGGCTGAAGTGACCTGCAACAGGCCTGAACCTTCATGCAATGTTATGAGAGCCTCGTTGTCCTTTCTCTCTTTTGTTACAATGAAAAGATGACTTCAGAACATTTTAAAACTTCTATCTAGGTGGAAAATAATTGTACCAAACCTCAATTATAATAAACTCAGTAATCCAACTGATGTAAAAGGAGAAGTTACTTCTGATCTTTCATTTCACATGGTCACTATTCTCGAGAATCTATAAATGTTCATGGGTAAAACATGAGTCTTTTGTCAAGAGGACCTTCATTTTACTTTATTGTTCAATCATTCAATCATTTCTAACTCACTGTTCCAATGAGACCATTCCACTAGGATTTCTTCCAGTATTTTCTATCTCATTTTCTTTCAGATTTTTTGCCTTCAGTTTTTCAAAGCATCAGCCTATTTTTAATGCCTTCACATAATGTATCTAATATATAGTTTTACTTTTGTTATTACTGCTTCAAATGAATGCTTAGGTTTTCTTTAACTAGTACTATAACATATCATGTGCTCAAAGATATTCTAAAGAATATTTTCCAGCACTACACTTCAAAGGCATCATTTTATATTACCTAATCCATTCTCATAGTCACTCTTTAACAACTATATATACAACCGCAGACAGATGCAGTCTCAACATTGTGCACTATTTTGCGTACTGTTTTTATCCCCATGAGATTCAGAACCTAGGAAGATTAGGTTTGTGGTCACTTCAAACTCTTAGATTGGTATGCCTGCTTTTTAATATTTTCCAACAGACTTCAGTGAAAGATTCTCTAAGTGCTCTATATTAGCAGCCACTAAAATGATAACAGCATAAGTGACCTCATCAGCATGGGATTGGTTTGATTCTGTTAAACTTGTGGGAGTTGACAAGGGGGGGGGGGTTTGGGGGGGGGTTTGGGGTGTTGGGGGGGTGGGGGGGGGGTTGGTTTGTTTTTAGTTTTTGTTGAGAGAGATTGAAGGGGAATGGTTTTTTTTGTGGTGGTTGGTGGGTGGGGTTTGGGGTTTTTTTTTTTTTTGTTTTTTTTTGTGTTGGTTTTGTGGGGTTTTTTTTTTTTTTTTTTTTTTTTTTTTTTTTTTTTTTTTTTTTTATTTTTTTTTAGTTTTTTTTGTTTTTTTAGTTTTTTGTGTTTTTTTATTTTTTTTTTTTTTTTTTTTTTTTTTTTTTTTTTTTATTTTTTTTTATTTATTTTTAATTTAAATTTTTTTTTTTTTTTTTTTTTTTTTTTTTGTGTGGTTGTGTTTTTTTTTTTTTTTTAGGGAGGGAAAATAAAATTTTATATTATTATTTTAAAAAAAAATTTTTTTTTTTTTTTTTTTTTTTTTTTTTTTTTTTTTTTTTTTTTTTGGGGTGGGGGTTTTTTTTTTTTTTTTGGTTAAACTCAAAAAGGAAAAAATGTTGTTTTTTTTTTTGGTTTTTTTTTTTTTTTTTTAATTTTTTTTTATTTTTCACATTGAAATTTCTGCTTAAGTGTTTCTCTTAATCAATTGTTCCTTGATGTTCAGTTCAGGTTTTAGGATAAGGATGTAACACTTAGGGAAAAAGATGCAGCTTAATAATCCAGCACCAGATGCCAAGATAGAAAAGATCTCCACAGCCACCATATATTTGCCATTAGTGCCCTGATATGAAGGAATGAAGGACAGCCAAACACTGCAGAAGACGAGCATGCTGAAAGTGATGAACTTGGCTTCATTGAAAGTATCTGGTAACTTCCTGGCTAGGAAAGCCACAGTGAAGCTGACAATAGCCAAAAATCCCAAGTAGCCCAAGACAGAATAAAACATACCAAGTGATCCTTCATTGCATTGCACTATAATTTCTCCATGAAGAGAATACATATCGAACTCTGGAAAAGGAGGAGCTGTGAACAGCCATACAGCACAAATGCAAGCCTGAATGAAGGAACAACTGAACAGGATGATAATGGTCAGTCTTCTCCCAACCCATTTCCTTACCCTAGATCCTGGTTTGGTGGCCATAAAAGCTAGAACTACAGTTACTGTTTTTGCTAATATACAAGAAACAGCCACTGTGAAGATGATACCAAAAGTAATTTGTCGTAAATAGCAAGTCACTATTTGTGGTTGGCCAATAAATAACAAAGAACTGAGAAAACAAAGCAATAAGGAAATGAGCAGACAGTAGGTGAGGTCCCGGTTGTTGGCTTTGACAATGGGAGTGTTCTGGTTCTTGATGAAAATTCCTAGTATCAAAACTGTGAGCAGAACAAAAAAGAGAGCCAAAAATGTTAAACTAATCCCCAAAGGATGCAGAAAAGAGAGAAAATGTAATATCTTGGCAATACATTGATTTTTGCTCTCATGTGGAAATTGATCTTCTGGGCATTGGAAACAGTTGTCCATGTCTAAAAATAAATATAAGTAGATATATAATTCAATGAACTGAGTGGCCTTTTCTTCCAGGTTTTACATAGAAATGTTTGACAAGAAACAGAAAATAAGTTTGAAGTGTCAGAATATTAATCATAGCTGATTTTCCTCTTAATTCTATTTGGGACAATTTACCCTGAAGTCAAGAGCTAATTTCTGGGCTACTTTACAAATATATACATTTCTAAGAATCATCTTCTTTTAATGACCCCATAATCCCTTGGAAGATGGAAGATGGACAGCTGAATGGAGCTGAATGTTTACTGGCCAGATGCCAATGTTGAGTTAAATTCAATAGATACATTCTCATCAAGCCCAGAGATATATATCTGCCTCTACCTAGGATCAAACTCACAGCCTCTCTGGGTCACCACACCACTCATAAAAATTTCTAAGAATTTTTTGTATTTATTTTATAGAATTGACCAGGTGGCACATGTATTGTTCTGAGAGATTATTCCTCACACCTAATACCTAATAAGCACTTTGTGTTCTAAACTACTGTAGATTTTCACTAGTATCATGAATGGTTTTCTAATTATGGTTTGTAACAATTTATTGCTTTGACCCAAACTCTAAATTGAAAAAAGTAAGCATGTCCTAGGAGGGAGAGAATGCTCTTTTTTGTCTTGGTATATCTCTTCATTTATCTACCTACCTACCTACCTACCTACCTACCTACCTATCCATCCAGTGGTGGGATTCAAATAACTGAACAACTAGTTCTGTGCCCCATTGACTAGCTGGGTGGGCATGTCTGGGTCATCATTTGACTGGGTGGGTGTGGCCAACTTGATTAATTTCACCCTTAGGAAATTTCTCCAATTCAGAATAAAATAGCACAATATTTAGGTTAGAATAACAGAGTTGGAAAGTACGTTGGAAGTCTTCTAGTCTAACCCCCTGCTTAGGAAGGAAACCCTACACCACTTTAGACAAATGGTTAACCAATCTCTTCTTAAAAACTTCCAGTGTTGGAGCGGTTACAACTTCTGAAGGCAAGTTGTTACACCGATTAATTGTTCTGTCAGGAAATTTGAGGGGCCCCTATAAAAATGAGGGATTCAATCTATTTTCCAAAGCACCAAAAGCATGACAAAAAACATTGAATGGAAACTAACCAACCTAGCTCTAAGGAGCAACCTAGCTCTAAGGAGAAATTTCCTAAGGGTGAGTCCAATCAATCAATGAAATAGTTTGCCTTCAGAAGTTGTGGGTGCTCCATCACTACAGACTTTCAAAAAGAGTGAGGGAAGTACGCCCCAAAAGGACATGCTTGGAACCACTAAACCAATGCAAAAAAACTTAAAACAGTCATTCTCCTTTTTTTTAAAAAAAAAGTCAAAATCCCAAAGCAAATGCTGAGAGAGCAAGTAAGAGCAGCCACCCAGACTAATTAAAACCTGGGCATGCTGCCAAAAGCCATTAACCCTTCCAACTCTATTATTCTATGTTCTCTATGTTCTAAATTGGTTCCTTCAGAGCACAAACAATACAGCTGGCATTACAGCAGAAACAATAAACACATGCATTATCAAGTATGTATGATCAAGCTGCATTATTGTCGCCTCCTATATCTTTTTCCCCCAGGAAAAAAACAAGAAATAGCCAACATTGCAGCAGCTATAAAGGGTCTTGGCGAACTCCAGGGAGTATCAGCTGATCACAGAAGTGTTACTTAATACCCTTTATAATGAAAATGTTTGTAATCTTATCCTTCTTCCTGAAAAGGAAAGGTTAATCCCATCCCTAGAAGGGTGATTGATGGGTTTCCCTACCCTAATCCTATCAGTTTCTGTTGTTTATTGACTTTATTCAAGGCGTGTTTCAGCTGCATTCCAGCTGCAAATGTTAAATGGTTCTTGGCTGTCTGCCTGGAGATATTAATTGAAGAGAGAGAGAAGAAAAAAACTCTCTCTCTTGCACTTTATTTTCAACAGGTTTTTCAACCTTCACAAGCAATTAACTAATGGTTTGGGCAAATAAATGAAAACCAGCTGAATCCCACCACTGTATTTATCCACCTATCTATCATTTATCTTCCCTGTCTCTCTATCTCTTTCTCTCTAGTCCCTGGATGCATACCTATCAAACCTCCATGTGAGAGTGACGCTTGTTCTGGGGGTACATCAAAATACTCTATAAATATTTTGGTTTTTGCAGATTCTGAAGAATGAAACAATGCTTTAGACATTGTTGGTGTGAGTTGTTTAACATTCAAAGATAGTCTATTGACCTTAGTACCAGTAAAGAAATTATTGTGTTTTCTTTTTCTTACCTGCATCTATTCAATTTATAATTCATAATATTAATTATTGTGTTTCCTACCCTTCTGGTCTGAAATCTTCCCATCTGGACAGGGAACACACTCATAGCAGCAGAATGGTTGTCCTTCCTTCTTTTTTTGTCTATAACCTGGATGGCATTTCTCATTACATAGAGCAACAGGCAGGATCTATCCACAGGGCAAAGAAATAAATAAGCATGTCCTTTAAAACATAGTAGTCTGCAGAATATTGCAGAATACTTTTTTAATCCTGGGAGCATTTTTTGTAACTGAGTGGAAAAATTAAGATCTCGGTGAGTTTGGAAATTCAATATTCGGTCAATGACTACAATTCCTAAACAGATATTAATGATAGCTAATGTTCCCAGGATTTCTCTACTTTTCATGATTAATATTATATTTAATGTATAATATTACATGCCCCATTAGCTAATAAACTTGACTATTGAAACTAGGTGGTCCACTGTTTCTTCACTTTCCTTGTAGAAATTGCATTTGCTGTTTTGTGGCTGTCTTCTCAATTCTGGCTTTGTATGCATGAGTTCTTAAGGATTGGTCTTAGGCAGCCAGAATTAGCATCTTTGTTTCTAAGATTTTCTTGCCAATCTTATTATTATTTGCTTTGCTTATTAGATTAGAATATGATCATTTTATAAAGAGTCTTTGGGTATCGACAAGTTGAACACCCAAATCAATCTGATTTAATATTGTATGTAAAAGAAAGTGACAAAGGAATGCATTCTATAAATTCTAAAATACATTTATGTTATGTTGTTGGGATCGGGAGGATGGGTGGTGGGAACAAATCAAAAGAATACTTTGTAGAAGACTGAGCCTGAGGGGAGGCATCAATTATATCAAGAGTCATGAGCCTCTTCAGTCTCAGCAGAGATCTAAATCCAGCCCAGCTTGAATTCCTTCTACACTTACCCCTACTAATTTCCTTTGGCCACTAATAGTTCAGATTCTTACTGTATAGAGAGCTTAAGTTTACAATAAATCTTTATACTCATTTGAACTGTCTGGATCTCTTGATTTTCCTGGCACTTGACGTATTTTTTCTTATTGCCTCCTCCATTTCTGTTTATAGCTCATTTACAATTAAAAGCTAGGTTTTTAAAAATAAAAAAACACCAATAATAGCATGTTAGTATAACAAAATATTCACTGATTCACTTCTAAGCTCTACTGGCCAAAAATCATTTATAAATTACAAAACTTTCTAATTTAGTTTTCCATATTTAAAATTCTATTTGTACTTCACCTGATTAAATGAACTGTGCCATGTGATGGCCTCTTCATGAATAGTTAATTGAGGCTCACTTGAAGCTTTTGGATCCAGCCATCCAACTTTCAGGCGAAGAAAGGATTTGTTTGGGAAAGTGATCCAGTTGATAACATCAAATCCAGCTACTAGTTCCCCATTCTCATCAAAAGATATGGTGTCTCCAGCACTATTGTTAAATGAGATGGTTCTTAGAAAATGGTGAAGCTAAAGTGAAAGAACAAATGATTTTAAAACATTGTAACTAGAGAAAAATGTTTCTTGGTCATTTACGTAATTTATAAAATGGAGAAGTAAGGTGTATGCTCAACACTTCATTGTAATAAGTACTTTCTCTTAATGTGATCTTGTTAAATATATATTAAATATTAATTAAGAATATAAAAGTTACCTATTCAAATAGAAATTGTTTTTTTCTAAACTGCTTCAGTTTATGTGGCTAGCCACTAAAAGGATTTGAGAAACTCACAAGATAAACCTGGATGTAATAACACCCTTCATTTTCATACATTTCAATAATTTTCAATTATTTCACTCTATATTTTTAATTATTTCACCCTCATTGGTGTCTATAGAAAAAGAACAATGGATACAAATGACAAAAATGTTCATGATGCCTTAATGCAAACTTTTTCTCTTATATATTTGTATGTAACATCATGATGCAAATATGAACGCAAATTTGCCAAATTTGTCATACCACAACAGCTGTTTCAACATTTGGGCACTAGTCTGATCTAGTAGTTTAGGCACATATTAGAAACTGTGACTTCTAGTCCCACATTAGGCATGAAAGCCGGCTGGGTGATTTTGAGTGAGCTCACTCTCTTTCAGCTAAGAAGGATGCTTTTCTGAAGAAAATAAGAGGAAGAAGTATTAGGTACCTATCACCTCAAGTTATTTATAAAAATAACAAGAGTAGGAATTTAAAAAGATTAATCATTTTGTCTTACTACAGATGTCTTTCTGTTTACTACAACAGAAATCCAACAATTGTTATGATCAAAAGCCATATGTGAAATTTGTTTTTATATTAAAATGCAATTATTATGCATAATATTTAATTTATCAGTATTGTTAAATTAGTTTTCAATTGTTTTGAACAATTGTTTTTTTGGGGGGGAGAATGCAATAAAATGCAATACCACCCAATCTGACAATATTACAAGCAGAACATATTTAAATAGATTTAAGACAAGTTCAAATCTTACATTAAAGCTCAAGTTTATCATTTTGAAATGGATCACAGGATATTTATCGACCTTCCAAATAAACCTGGAAGATATTGTATTTCCTCTGCCAAATGAAGTCTGTTTATATTTATGATATGAAATCTATTGGACACCTTTAATTCTTATTTTTCCCATTATTTAAAAAATGCTTTGTACAGAACTATAGAAAAGTTGATTATGAGAACATTCTAGGACCATTTATCTGGTTTCCATGTGATATTGAACTAATTATACAACAATAGTTAAATAATTCAATGGTTTCAATAATTCAATTTTTCCATTTACTGTTAATATAGTTCTATCCTGTGCATGCAATATTATTTGAAAATTTGGGGGGGAGGCTGCATTAAAGAGCTTTGGAGAACCAAATGTGGGTCACAGACTGTTGCTGCACATTATACAGAAGTAAGCTTGTATATTTACATTAATATAATTCAAGGGTGGACAGTGACTGGGCCTCAGGCTTCAGAAGGTGCTTATGACAAAACTGTTCAATGACATTAGTGATAAAAGAGTTTAAAACATGTTTTTGTCCACCATTCCTATGGAGGCTCAACAAACAGGCAGACATCTCTTTTTTGTAGACCTTTCATATTAATTTGTAAAAATAGAAAACAAGAGAAAACTATTTCAGTTTTCATCAAGAAGCAAATATCTAATGTCCTTTGCTCAAAAATCTGGAACTGTGATGGCTAGTATGCTGCCCAAAGTCATTAAAAGTTGCATGGCATAAAAGATACTATGATTTGTCGTACAGCAAGATATTTAAAACGTGTCTGACATTTTTATTCTCCAGTGGGGTCCCTTTCAAGGGCCTGGGATAGGGAGATGTTGCTTGATGATGCTAAAGGTATTGTCCAGGATGTATGTTATTCCAAGTTAAGCTGCCTTTTGCAATTGATTAATCTGACATTTTCAAAGCCAATGGTGTTCAAAAGGGAACCAGGTGTTTAGGATGGCACCCAAGGTGGCTATTACTATTGATACTATTTCTGCTTACTTTTACCATAGTTTTTCTGTTTTCATTTGGAGGGAGAGAAAGAGAGAGAGAGAGTGAGAGAGAGAGAGAGAGAGAGAGAGAGAGAGAGAGAGAGAAAGAAAGAAAGAAAGAAAGAAAGAAAGAAAGAAAGAAAGAAAGAAAGAAAGAAAGAAAGAAAGAAAGAAAGAAAGAGAAATCCTTGTTATTTCTGAGCTTTGTTGTTGGCTATGCTGGATGGTAAACAACAAGTGCCAAACAAGCCAACAATAGATAGTGCAACCAAAAAAATGAGAGAGAGAGGAAAGATGGGAGACAAACAAAGAGAAGGAGAGAGAAAGAGATAATAGGCAGATAGAGATATAGAGATGGAGAAATAGAGGAAAAGAGAAAGGAAAAGAGAAAGGAATATTGAATTAGTCCCAAGAACCAAAGCATAGTTATATGGAAGAAAACTATTTTATCACAGGCAAGATGAAAAATTTGAACGTAGTAAAATAGTATAGACTCCATAATAACCTGTCAGAAATAACATCTGTTACATATTGCAATTACCATAGTAAATAAAATTATTTACCTGGAAAGCATTACCTGCCAATGTAGCAGTTTAGGGAGACCTAATCCAGATGGGAGATAAGATTTAATATGGGTGGAAGATAAAAACATTTCATGCAAAGCATGTACTATGGCATGAACTGCATTGTAGATGCTGTAGCTTTGACTAGTCATAGTCATTTCAAAGAGTGTTCCAGGAAGACTTTCCAAGTTCTCTTCTCCAGTGCAAGAATTAATGCTCTCTTTGCCCTCATGAGAATTAGAAAATAGACAGTTGAATGCTTGTTCCCAGAAGATCTTGATAAAGCCATCTTCTTTTGACCAGATAGGGTGAAGAGAACGCAAAAATTCTGTAAACCCCAGCACTTCTTTTGAACAACTTGCCAAAGACAAGGAACCATGGAAAACATGTATATCAAAATATCGATGAAATGTCTCTGAGGAGAAATCCCACTGGGCTGTCATAAGCCAAACTTTGCCTATGGATAGTTGTGTTGGACTTTCTAAGCTTCCATAAAGATATAGCATCCATTTCAAGCATGCCATAGCTTGAGAATCTGCATTTACTATATAGACTTTGACATTGGATTTGGCTAATGAAGCAGCCATAGCAACAAGTGGTTCAAATAACTCAAAATTCTCTAGAGCACCAGAAAGGGATAGTGTTCTTCCAATGATTGCTGCACAGATCTTGTACTGGGAAAGCATGGGTAATACAGCCTGCACAAATTTTTCTCCTTTATCATCATCTGGTGAAATAATTCCAATCCATTTCCAATGGAAAAAAAGGAGGAGCTGAATAAGTCCCACGTATTGATTTGTTTCACTAGGGATCATCCGGTAGAAAAAAGGGAGCTGTGTTTTAATGTTAGTCACTGGAGCAAACACACAGCAAGCAATCTAAGCAAAATATATAATAAAAGAACAAAAGAAGGCTAAATGATAACAGTTGATCCTGAATTTTCCATATCTCTGTTAGCTATAGCAGCTATAGTAGCTACCATAGTTATATGTCATATATGTCTGTGTATGTATGATTAGACTATATCGTAAGCCACTCAAAGTGCAAGATGAGCATTGATATACTCTCATTTCAAAATTTGAGGTGATCCTTGAATAACTCACAACATAATGAACTAGATAGATGTTAGATAGATAGATAGATAGATAGATAGATAGATAGATAGATAGATAGATAGATAGATATAGAATAGAATAGAATAGAATAGAATAGAATAGAATAGAATAGAATAGAATACAATACAATACAATACAATACAATACAATACAATACAATACAATACAATACTTTATTGGCCAAGTGTGATTGGACACACGCAGAATTTGTCTTGGTGTAAATACTCTCGGTATATATAAAAGAAAAGATACATTAGTCAGGAGTCGAGAATCATAAGGTATGACACTTGATGATAGTCAATATAAATTGAAACAGTCAACATAAATTGTAAGTACACCAGTGACAAAGTTAAAGTCATATAGTCACAAGTGGGAAAGGATGGGTGATAAGGAGTGATGACAAGATTAATAGAAGTAGTAGTGCAGACTTTGTATATAGTTCAACAGTGTTGAGGGAATTATTTGTTTAGCAGAGTGATGGCTTTCAGGAAAAAAGTGTTCTCGTATCTAGCTGTTCTGGTGTACAGTGCTCTATAGCATCGTTTTGAGGGAAGGAGTTGAAACAGTTTATGTCCAGGATGTGAGGGGTCTGCAAATATTTTCACAGTCCTCTTTTTGACTCGTGCTGTATACCGGTCCTCAATTGAAGGCAGGTGGGTAGTAATTGTTTTTTCTGAAGTCCTAAGTACTCTCTGAAGTCTGTGTCTGTCCTGATGGGTTGCAGAACCAAACCAGACAATTATAGAGATGAAGATGACAGACTCAATCATTCATCTGCACCTCTACACAAACAATTACAACTATGAAAACATATTTAAATTACAAGAGATTAAAACAAACTGAAAAACCACAGGTTTAGAGCTCCTCTGTTACTATGCTAGCCACCTATAGTCAACAGCTTCATCTTTAGGGCCCTATACCAACCAGCATAGCCAAATTTTAAGACATTTTCTGAAGGTCAGAAGGTTGGGCCAGACCTCACTTCCTTCAATAAGATGTTCTAAAGGGTTATGACAGAAAAGGCTCTTCCCCTGAATTCCACCAGCCACAATTTCTTGGCCAGTTGAGACTGCAGTAGGTCTATTCTGCCAGGAAGTCTGGGATTGGTCTATCCATTGGAGAAAGATAGCTCCTCAGATATCCTGGAACTATACCATAAAGGATTTTAAATGTAAAGACCAACACCTTTAATGGACCCAGAAACAAATTGGTAACCTTTGCAGTTTTCCTAACATTAATGTTATATATGCCACTCTAGAGGCCTCCAAAACTGTCTGTACTGTTGTAGTCTACTCTAGACCAATTGTAGCCTCTAAATACTCTGCAAGGGTAGCCCCTGTTAACTGTGTTGCAATAATGAGGTGGCATAAGTGACTAAAAGCAGAGCCTCACAATCCAGAAATGAGTGAAGTTGTTGCACAACCCAAAATTGTGCCAAGACTCTGCAAGCTATGATTGTCACCTTACTTTTGGGGTAGCAAACCTCCAAGTTTTATAGACAGTTGGTAATGCTCCTCATCTAGAAGTAAATATGCCCTATGTCCCAGACCTTGACATCGGAAACACTTCATGAGCCCCATTCCCCTACCAATCCTTTTAGTCTCCTCTCCAGATCTTGAGGCTCTGCATATTCACAATGACTCCATCTTACCAGGGTTCAGTTGGTGCCTATTGCCCCTTCCATCCAGACCCATACATTGTCCATAAACCAAGAAAGGGCATCCACATCAACACAAAGATGAAGGTGTAAAGCTGAGTATTGTCAGCATATTGATGATCTCTTATCCCATGGTATTGGATGGTCTCACTCAGTGGCTTCATGTAGATATTAAAAGAAAAAAGAAAGGGGAAGTAAGGGTGTAGGAACAAAAAAAGGAGGATATATGGGTTGTTTTTTTTTTCCCCTTTCAACACACAGATTTCCAGTGATGAAAAAAAAAATCTGTTTTACTCAAGCATTGATCCTAAGGTGCAGATGTATATTTTGTCCCTACAATATTAGTTCTGAATATATAGAACATTTAGGACAGTTTTATGGACAAGAACCACATAGTTTTGGAAAACCATCATCGTAAAAGAAAAATTGAGACTATCTATTTGCCTACATCATTTGGTATTTCTTTAAGACTGAGAAACTATCCCCTTTCATGATTGAACTAAAGTGACTTTCTCCTGGTGTTTCTGAACTATCAAATTTTAAAAAAGTTTTTTAAAAAGGGGAAAAAAGGATGTTTTTTCCAAAATCCACTTGAAGATATTTCTAATAGGACAACTCAAAATTATATAATGGTGCCAATGTTTTCAAGGTATAAGAACTCTTCAAAA